>NC_135823.1:58643073-58739733 GCF_964213995.1 Mustelus asterias | reverse complement strand
AATCACTTCCTGGCGATGTATTTTTATTTACACTATCGGCTGGACTGTGTATATTCAACGGGTCTGAAGCATTTGTGAGGCAAAGAATCTGATAAATCAAACCCTCTGTCCTTCTTCACATGGTGACAAAAATAGGGAGGGACAGATGGCGAGGGTAACTATTTTTTTTGTTTTCTGAGATATCATTTTTGAATGGCCCCTTGTCAAGGGGGGATGGGGAGGGTGGGGCTGGAGATCCAAGATGACAAAAGGGCAGTAATGCCTTCAGCGACCACCCAACTAAAATGATACAGTTCCTCCCCCCACCACGACCCACCCCCCCCTTCACTGGTAAAACCTCTGAGCTTATGGCTGGCAGGAAGGTAAGGCTTTAAGCGGAGAAGGCTGCTGATGTTTTGTAAACTTAGAGCTTGACTGAAAGTATGGCACCGGGCCAGTGAACCTGACGTAAGGCTGGAAAATGGCAACTTCAACCAAAGTCGCATTTTTGAGGTGAAGGCAAACTTGCACAGATTAAAATAAATATGAAAAGGAAGGAAGCTGCCCAGGACTCAACCAGCAAGGCGCCAAGTGTTTTGTTTAAATGGATGTCAAGAGTCATGGGCCGTTACCCGTGCCCAAATTATGTCAGTGAGATGTAGGAGGATTGGTTTCAATGAAAAGCTTTTTGGAAAAGGACGCAGAAAGAAGCCTTCCTTGTAAAGGGTCCTACTTTCACTCGGAACAAAAGATCACAGAATCATACAGCGCAGAAGAGGCCGTTCAGCCCATCGAGTCGCACTGACACATTAGAAACACCTGAACTCCCACCTAATCCCATCTGCCAGCACTTGGCCCATCGCCCTGAATGTTATGATGTACCAAGTGCTCATCCAGGTACTTTTTAAAGGATGTGAGGCAACCCGCCTCCACCATCCTCTCAGGCCGTGCACTCCAGACCGTCACCAACCTCTGGGTAAAAAGGTTTTCCTCACATCTCCCCTAAACCTCCTGTCCCTCACCTTGAACCTATGTCCCCTCGTGACTGACCCTTCAACTGAGTGGAACAGCTGCTCCTTATCCACTCCGTCCATGGCTCTCATAATCTTGTGCACCTCAATCAGGTCGCCCCTTCAGTCTTCTCTGCTGCAACGAAAACAATCCAAGCCTATCCCAACCTCTCTTCATAACTTAAATGTTCCATCCCAGGCAGCGTCTTGGCGAATCGCCTCTGCATTCCCTCCTGTGCAATCACATCCTTACGATAATGTGGTGACCAGAACTGCACACAGTACTCTAGCTGTGCCTCACCCAAAGTTCTATACAACTCCAACAAGACTTCCCTCATTTGTAATCTATGCCTTGATTGAAAAAGGCAAGTTTGCCATATGCCTTTTTCACCAACCAACTAACATGCCCTTCTGCTTTCAGAGATCTGTGGACAAAAATACCAAGGTCCCTTTGTTCCACAGAACTTCCTCGCGTCATGCCATTCACTGAATACTTTCTTGTCAAATTACTCCTTTCAAAGTGTACCACCTCACACTTTTCAGGGTTAAATTCCATCTGCTACCTATCTGCCCATTTGACCATTCCGTCTATATCTTCTTGTAGCCCAAGACACTCCGCCTCACTGTTAACCACCCGGCCAATCTTTGTGTCATCCGCAAATTTACTCATCCTACCCCTCCCATAGCCATCAATGACATTTATGTCAATGACGAATAATAGGGGGCCCAACACAGATCCGTGTGGTACGCCACTGGACACTGGCTTCCAGTCACTAAAGCAACCTTATGTCATCACCCTCTGTCTCTTACAACTGAGCCAATTTTGAATCCACTTTATCAAATTACCCCGTATCCCATGTGAATTTGCCTTCTTTACAAGTCTCCCATGTGGGATCTTCTCGAAGGCTTTGCTGAAATCCATGTAAACTACATCGACTGCACTACCCTCATCTACACACCTGGTCACCTCTTCAAAAAATGTAATCAATTTTGTTAGGCATGACCTCCCTCCGACGAAGCCATGCTGACTATTCCTGATCAAGCTTTGCCTCTCCAAATTATTTCATTTGTTGGTTGCGAAAGAGACAAATTCTCACAAGACATAACAAAATATTTTATCCATGTCAATATTTGCTACAAGTTATTTAAAGACGCAACGCTTCCACTTTCTCAGGAAGCTAAGGAAATTTGGCATGTCCGCTACGACGCTCATCAATGTTTACAGATGCACCATAGACAGCATTCTTTCGGGATATATCACAGCTTGGTATGGCTCCTGCTCTGTCCAAGATTGCAAAAAACTACAAAGGGTCATGAATAAAGTCCAGTCCATCACACAAACCAGCCTCCCATCCATTGACTCTGTCTACACTCAGAAACTCTGACTACACTCTGACGAAGGAGCAGCGCTTCGAAAGCTAATGGTATTTGCTACCAAATAAACCTGTTGGACTTTAACCTGGTGTTGTTAAAACTCTTACTGTGTACAGTCAGAAAATCAGCCAGCATAATTAAGGGCCCCACGCACCCCGACATTCTCTCTTCCACCTTCTTCCGTCGGGAAAAAGATACAAAAGTCTGAGGTTACGTACCATCCAACTCAAGAACAGCTTCTCCCCTGCTGCCATCAGACTTTTGAATGGACCTACCTCGTATTAAGTTGATCTTTCTCTATACCCTAGCTATGTCTGTAACACTACATTCTGCGCTCCTTTCCTTCTCTAAGTATGGTGTGCTTCGTCTGTATAGCGCGCAAGAAACTATACTTTTCACTATATACTAATACATGTGACAATAATAAATCAAATCAAAAACATCTTGCTAAAATGGCTGAGATTTTCCACAAAGTGATGATCATTATTGGACTGCCACTCCCCTTATTCTTTGCTGCGCCCTATCCCCACTCCTCATTTCTGGCTGGGTTTCCAAAGCCCAGTTTCTTCAGAAATACACAGCATGCAGTCCAATGAAAAGCTTCATCACAGTGCTGGGGCGTTGGGGAATAGACAAGACACGCTCTTTTTTTTACAGCACCAGCTGATGTAAATTTGCAGGTGCAGTGCGAATGTCAGTGAATGGGCAGCTTGGTAGATGGATAGTTGGGTGAGGTGAGTAGGTAGGTGGGTAGCTTGGTAGGTTGGTGGATGGTTAAGTTGGTAGGTGGGTAAGTTGGTAGTTGGGTAAGTTGGTAGGTGGGTAAGTTGGTGGGTCAGTAGGTTGGTAGATGGGTATGTTGGTAGGAGGTAACTTGGTCAGGGGTAAGTTGGTAGATGGGTAGATTGGCAGATGGGTAGATTGGTAGATAGGTAAGTTGGTAGGTGGGTAGATTGGTAGGTGGGTAGACTGGTAGAGGGGTAAGTTGGTAGATGGGTAGATTGGTAAGTGGGTAGATTGGCAGATGAGGAGACTGGTAGATGGGTAAGTAGGTAAATGGGTAAGTTGGTAGATGGGTAGATTGGTAGGTGGGTAGGTTGGCAGATGGGTAAGTTGCTGGGTCGTAAGTGAGTAAGTTGGTAGGTGGGTGAATTGGTAGGTTGGTAAGTGAGTAAGTTGGTAGGTCAGTAGGTTGGCAGGTGGGTAAGTTGGTAGGTGGGTGATATGACAGGTGGATGATGTGGTCAGGCGGTGAGGTGACAGGTGTTTAGGGTACAGATGGGTAAGGTCGGAAGTGGATAGGGCGACAGGTGAGTGAGCTGGATCTGGGGAAATCAGATCATATCGGGTGCTAGGAGGTTAGTGTGGTTGGGCCGGGTCAGGATATTTCTTGGGGGGGGATCATGGGGGGGGTAATTGCGTGGTTGTGGGGGGTAGCATGGTCGAGAAGGGTATTCGAGTCAGATTTGGCCAGGGTCATATCAGGGGTTCAGTGGGCTGGTTGAGGGTCAAGGTAGCAAGGAGGTCAGGGGGTCAATCGAGGGTCATGGAGGTAGCTGGTGGATCAGGGTGGGGGGAAGTGAGAGGATCATAGCGGTGGGGGGGAGGTCAATGTGAATGATTGGGAGGTCAGTTCTGGAGTTAGTAAGAATTTTTGTTGTATTTTTCTCTAACGTTCCTGGGTAACTATTCAGCCATGTAAATTGGAATTGACGGAAGTCTCCGACTGTGACTCAAAAGTTGAGACTCTTGCAGAGGGTCGGGGGCCGGGGGAGGGGGGGAGGGGGCAGTGGGCAGGTGAATTGTCTGTCAGAAGTTCAAGCATCCCAGGCAACTCCCATGAAGGTCAGTATGTCAGGACTTCCACAGGGTCGTGCATCTGGTCTGTGACGATCCAGAGGCCTGGGGATCTGGGCTATCCTGTTTTCTAACATACTGTAATATCAAAGGAAAGCAAGCCGAGGACTGTATTTACATAATGCCTTGTAAAGCCTCAGGATGCCCATGTGTGTCTTACAACCAATGAAACACCAATGAGAGGTAGTCGCTGATATAAGAAATGCAGTAATCAATTTGTGCACAGCAAGATCCCATAAAAATTGATACTGGGGCGGCCATTAGCATATTAGCCAACAACCTTGACTGGTTTCAGCCAATGACCCTTCATCCGTCAGATATCACATGACAAGGTCCAAGTGGCATTGACGTTCCATTCAAAGGCAGGATTATTGCTCCTCTAAGCTACAAGGGGCAAGAAATCGTTGATTCCCTCTGTTCTTCACAATGAACGGACATTCTTGTTGAATGGCAATGTTGGCATAGTTGTAGGAATCCTAGAAAAACAAGCTGATCCTCATCATTTGAACCCCTCACTGTATTTCGTGCAGCAATCTTCATCCTTTTGTTTGGACGCAGTGGAAATTCAGCCTCAAGAAGCTCAGGATGTTTATACACTCAGCAGTAAGTTCCTCCCTTTCACAGAGACAACATCGATGAGACCCAGGGCAGAATTGGAAGTTAGGAATCTCTCTGTTCTTTGTGATGAAAGGCCAGAGATAGGGGATACAGCAGGCACTGTAGCAGACAGTGACCATCCCCATGCAGATCTATTGGACCATAATATATAGGAGCAGAATTAAACCATTCGGCCCATCGAGTCAGCTGATAAGTTTCTCAACCACATTCTCCCAGTTTTTCCCCCGTAACCCTTGATCCCTTTTACCAATCAAGAACTTATCTACCTCTGTCTTAAATAAACAGCACAGTGGCACAGTGGTTAGCACTGCTGCCTCACAGTGCCAGGGACCCAGGTTCAATTCCAGCCTCGGGTCACTGTCTGTTTGTAGTTTGCACTTTCTCCCCGTGTCTGCATGGGTTTCCTCCGGCTGCTCCGATTTCCTCCCACAGTCCAAAGATGTGCGGGTTAGGGCCTGGGTGGGATTGTGGTCGGTACAGACTTGATGGGTCAAATGGCCTCCTTCTGTGCTGTAGAGATTCTATGAGTTCTATACTCAATGACCTGGCTTCCACAGCCTTTTGTGGCAATGAATTCCATAGATTCATCACTCACTGGCTAAAGATGTGCTGGACTTGAATTGGCTCCTCCTAGAGAGGGATGAGGAAGAACCCCGAGTTATTGAGTGATCTCCTGAAGGTTAGGTCCTAAAGACGGATGCATCTTCCCTTTTGACATATGCACCTTATGAGGTCTCTGCATTTTCAGAATTATCAATTGTGCTTTTAGCGACTGAGCCACTTTCGCATCTTAGTTCCACTGAAACTACCAATGAAAGCATTGCTTATTTGACCTCCTATTGTCCAGGAAGAGCCTTCCGTAGAGATCGCCTTGCCAAGTTGCGCCGGTCATGTCCCTACCTACCTAGGCTTATATATAGGCTTACCTATGACCCTCAATCCTATTAAGTCCCATGTACTCTTCCAGAAGTCTCTTAAAGGTTAAAATCCATCGAGGATCACACTGCTAAAGAGCTGGTAGCTTCCGAATCTTCAGTCCCAGCTCGAAAGTCTTCCCTTCAGTGCTGGATGTCTTTGATTTGATTTGATTTGATTCATTATTGTCACCTGTATTAACATACAGTGAAAAGTATTGTTTCTTGTGTGCTATACAGACAAAGCATACCATTCACAGAGAAGGAAAGGAGAGAGTGCAGAATGTAGTGTTACAGTCGTAGCTAGGGTGCAGAGAAAGATCAACTTAATGCGAGGTAGGTCCATTCAAAAGTCTGACAGCAGCAGGGAAGAAGCTGTTCTTGAGTCGGTTGGTACGTGACCTCAGACTTTTGTATCTTTTTCCCAAAGAACGAAGGTGGAAGAGAGAATGTCCGGGGTGTGTGGGGTCCTTAATTTTGCTGGCTGCTTTGCTGAGGCAGCGGGAAGTGTAGACAGAGTCAATGGATGGGAGGCTGGTTTGCATGATGGATTGGGTGACATTCATGACCTTTTGTAGTTTCTTGCGGTCTTGGGCAGATCAGGAACCATACCAAGCTGTGATACAACCAGAAAGAATGCTTTCTATGGTGCATCTGTAAAAGTTGGTGAGAGTCGTAGCTGACATGCCAAATTTCCTTAGTCTTCTGAGAAAGTAGAGGCGTTGGTGGGCTTTCTTAACTATAGTGTCAGCATGGTGGAACCAGGACAGGTTGTTGGTGATCTGGACACCTAAAAACTTGAAGCTCTCGACCATTTCTACTTCATCCCTGTTGATGCAGACAGGGGCATGTTCTCCTTTGCGCTTCCTGAAGTTGATGACAATCTCCACTACAGTGGTGTCATCAGCAAACTTGAAAATCGATTTGGAGGGGAATTTGGCCACACAGTCATAGATGTATAAGGAGTATAGTAGGGGGCTGAGGACACAGCCTTGTAGGGCAGCGGTGTTGAGGATGATCGTGGAGGAGGTAGAAAAAACCATAGAAACCATAGAAATCCTACAGTGCAGAAAGAGGCCATTCGGCCCATCGGGTCTGCACCGACCACAATCCCACCCAGGCTCTACCCCCATATCCCGACATATTTACCTGCTAATCCCTCTAACCTATGCATCGCAGGACACTAAGGGGAAACTTTAGCATATCCAATCAGCCTAACCCGCACATCTTTGGACTGTTGTTGCCTATCCTGACTGATTGTGGCCTGTGGGTTAGGAAGTTCAGGATCCAGTCGCAGAGGGAGGTACCGAGGCCCAGGCCATGGAGTTTGGAGATGAATTTCATAGGAGTGATAGTATTGAAGGCTGAGCTGTAGTCAATAAATAGGAGTCTGACATAGGGTCTTTGTTATCTAGGTGTTCCAGCGTTGAGTGCAGGGCCAGGGAGATGGCGCCTGCTGTGGACCTGTTGCGGCGGTAGGCAAACTGTAGTGGATCTGGGTAGTCTGGAAGGCTGGAAATGATTCGTGCCATGACTAATCTTTTGAAGCACTTCAAAATGTCAGCGCAGAAGCTGCGGCAGAATCTTCAGCACTTCCAAAGCTGCAGAATCCTGTACAGTAATCCCATCCCAGAGTTAACTGTCTACAGGAAATCCCTCTCATTACAGAAGGGGAAGCTGTCTTGTCTCCATATCCTCAGCAATTCTTCCCATTGTTCACAATGGAGTGACCTCGCACAGGGAGAAGTGTGCTTCTCTTACCATTGCCTACTGAAAGTAGACAGTCCTCTTGAAATATCATTGTCTCTTCCTCTTTTCCTGACAGTCTTATAGGAATTTTGTTGTGTTTCCCTTCATCGCCGAAGTTTATTGAAATCTCAGATCTTTAATATCTTTGCCGTCTTTGTACAACAGTTGCTGACACGGCTGTGATAGCCTTCACAAGAGTTGAAGATCATTCCTCTTCAGAAGCTTCTTCCCCGATTCCTTCAAGGGAGCCACAAGTACTTCAGAGTGTCCTGCGTTCCTCTCTTCTAGTCCCAGAGGGTCCGATGGGTCATTCTTTTCAGTCTCCTCTTTTGGATCAGTCTTTCATTGAAAAGTCTTCATTGTCCTCACAGACGAGTCTTTCTGGAGCCAACACTCAGTTTCCCAGCTATGCTGACAACAATGATGCTGAAGTGTTGTCCTATTCTGCAGATGTTGATGTCCTTCAGAAGAGAACTCTCAGGTCTCCAAGACATCTTCCGTGACAGCCAAAAATCCTGAGGGAGAATAAATCGCCCAGGACTGGGACTTGGGCAGAGGAAGAGTCGAATTTGGAGCTGAGCAGAATCAGTAATTGTTAAAAAGGGAGTTACAGAAATGTAATATAATTAGGCAAAGACTAATTGGGGATTGTAGAGGGTGGGACAGAAAGTTTGGTCGACAATTTAAAAATGTGTTGAGCTTGGGCAGGAATTTCCGGTCTTGGGGTGGACACGGTTGTAAAATCTCACCTATAGACTTGGTTTTTCCAGCCCCATTGTGGTGGGACTTGCTGCAGGGGATGGAGCATGTGAGTCAAAACTCCACTGACCATTGTCGGGGCTGGAAGATCCAAGTGATGGACGGGGCTGGAAAATCCCAGCCATAGTTTCTTGCTGTTGTTACAAAGTAAGATAGCATACATGGGAAGAGGTGTAGTATAAAGTGTTAACAGGTAGGATCTGCTAATATATGATGTAGATGATGATGTACCACCAACACTAATCAGTCATATGAGTGGGACTGCAGTGAGTTTGAAATCATGCCTAGGAGTTACATGCCGACTCTATAACGTGCTTAGATGTAGTGCCAACAAACTAATGTTAAACAGATACCAGAATGTGCCTACAGCCTGCCTAGGAACCAAGTCCCACACTAACACCAGAATTTTCCTGTCCCACCTGCCACAGGAATTGTAACAGGCGGGACAGCACCATGAAAATATCCGTTGACCTTGGGCGGGATTTTCCGGTCTTGGGGCGAACACGGCCAGAGAATCCTGCCACAAGGGCCCCAGACGCAAGGACCCAATCTCAGAACACTTTAAATAGCGCCAGGAGATCTTTTATGGGTGGCGCAGTGGTTAGCACTGCTGCCTCATGACACCAGGGACCCTGGTTCAATTCCAGCCTCGGGTGACTGTATGGAATTTGCACACGTGTCTGAGTGGGTTTCCTCCGGGTGCTCCAGTTTCTTCCCACAACCCAAAGATGCCCCTGAACATTAGGGGGATCAGTGGGGTAAATATATGGGGTTATGGGGATAGGGCCGAGGTGGGATCGTGATCAGTGTAGACTCGATGGGCCGAATGGCCTCCTTCTGCACTGTAGGGATTCTATGATGATTCTATGTCCAGTAGAGTGGGCGGATGGTGTTTTGGTTTAAAGCTGAAAGATTTCAGCTCCAAGACTTCATCACTCCACCCGTGCAATACGCATCCACTTTTCACACTCCTCTTTCTGTAGAAAAAAGGTTTTGTTTGCCCTGAATGTTAAGGTTGTGTTTTTCACTGAAAGTTTCCTGAAAATATTTCTAGGACTGAAGTTATTTGTAAGGTTAAGCATCAGGTCTTTGCAGTTGGCATTGTTTACCCAGAGTTCACTGAGATTATTTGGATCCCTTCGGTAAGGCATGCTTGCCTTCATCGGACTGGGCATCGAGTATTAAAGTTGGCAAATTATGTTACAGTTGTATAAAACATTGGTTAGGCCACATTTGGAATACTGTGTCCAATTCTGGTCACCGCACTACCAGAAGAACGGGGAGGCTTTGGAGAGAGTGCAGAAAAGGTTTACCAGGATGTTGCCTGGAATGGAGGGTATTAGCTATGAGGAGAGACTGAATAAACTGGGATTGTTCTCCCTGGAAAGACAGAGGCTGAGGGGCGACCTGATAGAAGTTTATAAAATTATGAGAGATATAGGTATGGTAAACAGTTGGAAGCTTTTTCCCAGGGCAGAAATGACAATTATGAGGGGGCACAAGTTCAAGGTAAGGGGGGGAAAGGGTAGAGATGTGCGGGGGAAACTTTTTACACAGAGGGTGGTGGGGGCCTGGAATGCACTGCCAAGTGAGGTGGTTGAGGCAGTTACGTTAGCGACATTTAAGTCTTAACAGATGGGGAATTGAGGGATATAAGCAGTTGGTTAGATAGGTAAACGTAATTGGCGCAGGCTTGGAGGGCCGAAGGTCCTGTTCCTGTGCTGTACTGTTCTTTGTTCTTTGTAAAGATGATGAAATAAGGCCTCGGTGATCAAGAATCGCCATCATGAGCCCAAAGCCCAGTGATGGCATCTGAAGAGACAGGGAATGTTCCCCCACGCTGCCACTTATAAAAATGCCACAAATGTTAACTGAAGCTACACACTCAGCAACCAGAATGGAGCGTTAGAATGTGTAAGTGTTTGGCCTGGTCCCAGATTGACGGCAGGTTTTTTTCCTGGTGAACTTCCTGGTGAGGGTGGCACAGTGGCACGGTGGTTAGCTGCCTCATAGTGCCCAGGATCCAGGTTCGATTTCGGCCTTGGGTCACTGTCTAAGTGGAGTTTGCACACACTCCCCTCATCGGTCTGGGTTTCCTCCCACACTCCAAAGATAGCGGGTTAGGTTGATTGGCCATGCTAAGTTGCCCCTTAGTGTCGGGGGATTCGCAGGGTAAATACATGGGGTTACAGGGAGACAGGCTGGGTGTGATTGTTGTCGGTACAAACTTGATGGGCCGAATGGCCTCGGTCTGCACTGAAGGGATTCTATATTTCTATGACTCTATGAACTTGGTCATGATGTAGTTCCGCAACCTGCAAAGCCTCCAGCAAGCATCATATGGGAACTCTCCTCAGAATCTGGCCGGGTAACATTATTGTGACAATCTTGGCTATTCTGTTGCTTCACTCTCAGTTGACTCAGTAGGGGGTCTTTCTGGAAGGAAAGTTCATGTTGCGGTGCATTTTAGTTTGACTTTATTTAGAAAATGAGGAATCTAATCATTTACACGTCAATTATAAATGTATTCTGTACTACATTGATTCAATATCCAATCACTTTCCATTTCCTTTACGAAAAGACTCAGAAAGACTCAGTGTCCTTTGTTCTTTAACATTCTTATTTGATTTGATTTGATTTATTATTATCACATGTATTGGGATACAGTGAAAAGTATTGTTTCTTGCACGCTATACAGACAAAACATACCATTCATAGAGTACATAGGACAAAAGGAAAGGAGAGGGTGCAGAGTGTAGTGTTACAGTCAGAGCTAGGGTGTAGAGAACGATCAGTTTAATATGAGGTAGATCCATTCAAGAGTTTGATGGCAGCAGGGAAGAAGCTATAACAAAATTTGCCCCGCTAATCCCTCGAACCCAAACATCCCGGGACACCAAGTGGCAATTTAGCATGGCCAATCAACCTAACCCGCACATCTTTGGAGTGTGGGAGGAAACCGGACCAGCCGGAGGAAAACCACACAGACACGGGGAGAATGTGCAAACTCCACATAGACAGTGGTCCAAGCCGGGAATCAAACCCAGGTCCTTGGAGCTGTGAGGCAACAGTGCTAACCGCTGTGCCACTGTGCCTCCCGAGTCTAGATGATCCTTTGTCAGAGCTGCGCCCTGATGGCATGTTGGCGACACGGTGGCACAGTGGTTAGCACTGCTGCCTCACAGCGCCAGGGGCCCAGGTTCAACTCCCAGCTTGCGTCACTGCCTGTATGGAGTCTGCACATTCTCCCCGTGTCTGCGTGGGTTTCCTCCAGGTGCTCCAGTTTCCTCCTGCAATCCGAAGGATGTGCTGGTTAGGTGCTTTGGCCATGCTAAATTCTTCCTCAGTGTACCCAAACAGTACAGTATGGCAACTGGGACTTTTCACACTGTTAATGTAAGCCTACTTGTGACACTAATAAATGAACTTAAACTTATTTTGCTTTTATTTCAGGGAAGTTGTCCTTGAGTCGGTTGGTACGTGATCTCAGACTTTTGTATCTTTTTCCCGACGGAAGAAGGTGGAAGAGAAAATGTCTGGGGTGAGTGGGGGTCCTTGATTATGCTGGCTGCTTTTCCGAGGCAGCGGGAAGTGTAGACGGAGTCAATGGATGGGTGGTTGGTTTGTGTGATGGACTGGGCTACATTCACAACTCTTAGTAGTTTCTTGCAGTCTTGGACAGAACAGGAGCCATACCAAGCTGTGCTACATCTGGAAAGGATGCTCCAAGTCCTGATTTCCTTATTACATGCCTGTCTCAGTTTGTGCTATATATTTCCTACAGGTCAAATACATGCTTGTTCCTTCTCTTGAAGAAGATAATCACATTGTAATCACAACAGATTGAATTCATATATTCAATGACGTTCATATTTTTTTCCAAAGTCGTTTGCAATCGCTTCAGAGTGATTAACAATCCACATAGTTTAAAAAACTAATTTTAAATTCTCCAACACATTGAAGATTTATCTGTCAAACACTTCACCTTAATGGACTGAAATGCATTACCAACCAGTTGAAATTGGAGTCCATATGAAATTATCATTGAACCGCAGAAGTAGAGAAATACATTATTCTAGTGGAATCTACAACTTAATAAGTGACTTAATTAGTGTTCTCAATCCAGGAATAGTAACCAAAGTGGAAAATAGAGACCAGTGGAAGTGACACTAAGTGCGTCACTATATAGTCAAAAGTAATTTTCCTCCCTGGCTTCAGCATGTAGTAACTGTTGTTATTCATCCAAAAATCATTTCTTCCATTGTATGCAGCGGCACGGTGGCACAGTGGTTAGCACTGCCGTCGCGCAGCGCCAGGGACCCGGGTTCAATTCCAGCCTCGGGTCACTGTCTGTGTGGAGTCTGCACATTCTCCCCGTGTCTGCGTGGGTTTCCTCCGGGTGCTCCGGTTTCCTCCCGCAGTCCCAAGATGTGCGGGTTAGGTAGATTGGCCGTACTAAATTGCCCCTTAGTGTCCCAAGATGTGTAGGTTAGGTGGATTGCCCATGCTAATTTGCCCCTTGGGGTCCAAAGATGTGAAGGTTGAGGGGGTTGGCCATGGTAAATGTGTGGGATTACGGGGTTAGGGCCAGGAGTCAGTTCAGACTCGGTGGCCTCCTTCTGCACTGGAGAGATCCTATGATTCTATGACTGCATTGGCTATTTGACTCACAGTGTACTGCTTTCTGAAGCAGCAATTTGTCTCCCAAGGAACGAATGCAATTTATATACGGGATATATAAGCATCGTATTTTCCCGTCCCACCCGACACAGGAATCGCCACGGGCGGAACAGGAACCAGGCAAAGGTCAATTAACCTCAGGTGGGATTTTCCTGCTTTGGGGCGAGCGAGGCTGGAAAATCCCACCCAAGGAGTGTTATCAATGAAATATTTAATCATGTTCTGATCGATGTGAGAACTATGCCGCGGAAGATTTAATTTTTTTATCTATCCATTCGAAGTCACCTACTTGGAGGCCAGAATTTGCTGTCAAAATATCATTAATGTTCATAAAGCTCACTGTTATTTCAGTGCAAATACTCCGGCAACTTCAGGCAAGGAGGAGATGTGGCATTAAATGCAAATATCCAAATGTTGCTGTGTCTCAGCTGCATAGTTCAACACTGGTTTTACAAAAACATTACTTCCCTATCTGCATCGGTAGATGAGATGAACTTGCCGCAACTATTTAATGCAAATTGCACCACAATAGTTTATTGCTTCAACTAAGATCCTTCGACAGCACCTTCCAAACCCACGACCACTTCCATCTAGAAGGACAAAGGCAGCAGTTACATGGGATCACCAGCACTGCAAGTTCCCCTCCAAATATCACTCACCATCCTGACTGGAAATATATCAGCCATTCCTTCACAGTCACTGGGTCAAAATCCTGGAATTCCCTCCCTAACGGCATTGTGGGTCAACCCGCAACACGTGGACTGCAGCGATTCAAGAAGGTAGCTCACCACCACCTCCTCAAGGGGCAACTAGGGCTGGGCAATAAATGCTGGCCCAGCCATTAACGCCCATGTTCCATGAATGAATAAAAAAATGGATGGTTCAGAGTTTATTGGAAGGGTGGGATGTACTCAAGGGGGGTGGAGTGGGAATGGGGGGCTGGTAGGGGGGTTGATGGAACAGGGACTTACATAATGCCAGAAGTTGTGAAACTTTTAATGGTTCCAAAAACATAAAAAAAAAATTTGCCATCAAGCCATGCCTTGATCAAAATCCAAGTCATTTATTCCTAAATATTCCTAAATTTATTCCTAAATTATTCCTAAATAAGTAGGATTTTCTGGGCACGCCCGCCCCAAAAGTAAAGTTAAAGTTTATTTATCAGCCAGAAGCAGGTTTACATTAACACTGCAATGAAGTTACTATGAAAATCCCCGAGTCGCCACACTCCGGCACATGTTCAGGTACACTGGGGGAGAATTTAGCATGGCCTAAACCAGCACGTCTTTCAGACTGTGGGAGGAAGCCGGAGTATCCGGAGGAAACCCACGCAGACATGGGGAGAACGTGCAGACGCCGCACATTCAGTGACCCGAGCCCAGAGTGGAACCCGTTTCCTTGGCGCTGTGAGGCAGCGGTGCTAACCACTGTGCCACCGTTCTTCCCCCAAGGTCGGAAAATCCTGTCCAAAGTCAACAGATCTTTGCCATGGTTTGTGTCCCGTCTACGACATTCCCGTGGCGGGCGGGACGGTAACATTCCACCCAGAATCCTGTAGTTTAGGAACAATGATCCTCATCAACTGTAAGTTAATCGTCAAGGGGCATCATTGATTTTATAGTCCCTTCTGTCAATGTTAGGATACCACACCAAGGTTGGAATAGCAACAGGCAAAAGGAGTAGAAGATTTGTGTTGAAAGAAAATAACAATTTCTGAACTATAATACTTTTCCAGCCCACTGAAATAAAAATCATTTGATTTTATTGGCATTTGGGTAGGAAAGTCTGTCAGTGATGCATTGGGGTGGACTGCGATAACTTGTTCTTTCTATAGTGGCCAATAAAAAAATGATGGAGCCAAGTAGGTACCAGCCTTGGCTCCAAAATCAATCATTTACTCACACAGGAATCATTCACGTTCACTGTTCTCTTCAAAAGCATTTTCCTTTTTTTTGCTAGCCCGAGCGTCACTGAAGTGGTTGGAGCTTGGGAATGCGCTGGATATTTTGGCTACTTCGCACAATCGGCCGTTTGTTAGGCTCTGCTCTTAAAGGTCGCGTCGCTGCTGGCTAAATTCACAAGGAGAAAGTGCGAGGCAGGTTGGCCTAAACCAGTTCAATTACTTCAGCTCCACAACCGAAGGGCAACTTGGCTCCGAGTTCGTCGGGTTGGCTCAGGGCCAGTTCAGCAAACGCTCTTTTTTTTTTCCCTCACGGCTGGCTCGAGCCAAGAAAAACTTCAGTCGGGGAAAATATTGGCTCCGAGACTTTGATCCTGCCACCGCCTTAAGTCCTGTGAGTCAAACACGACTAATTTTTTGAGGGGCTCGGGTCACGTGGTGCTGTGAAATTTTATTTGAAATGATGGGCCACACACAAATCGCAGTTCGGTAATGATAAATCACTGGGAGGACTACAGAAAGAAGAAAGTGGCCTAGATACAGGCAGTTCCCACCCTAATTTGAAAGGCATACATTTCCTCTCATTTGAATGACCTCAGCTTGTGCCTCATATCTTTTATCTCATATAGAACAGTACAGTACAGGAACAGGCCCTTCGGCCCACAATGTTGTGCCGAACAGGCGCCAAATTAAACTAATCCCTTCTGCCTGCTCTTGGTCCATATCCCTTTATGCCTTGCATATTCATGTGCTTATCTAAAAGCCCCTTAAAATGCCCCTATGATATCCACCTGCACCGCCACCCCTGACAGCACATTCCAGATACCTACCACTCGCTGTATAAAAATCTTGCCCCTCACATCTCCTTTGAACTTTCCCCCTCTTGCCTCAAGTACATTTTTAAAAATTCATTCGTGGGACATGGGCGTCACTGGCTGGCCAGCATTTATTGCCCATCCATAATTGTCCTTGGGCAGTTGAGAGTCACCCACATTGCTGTGGCTCTGGAGTCACATGTAGGCCAGACCGGGTAAGGAAGGCAGATTTTCTTCCCCAAAGGACATTAGTGAACCAGGTGGGTTTTTCCGACAATTGACAATATAGATGCTTAATTCCAGGTATTTTTTATTGAATTCAAATTCCACCATCTGCTGTGGCAGGATTCGAACCCAGGTCTTCAGAGCATTAGCTGAGTTTCTGGATTAATAGTCCAGCAATAATACCACTAGGCCATTTCCTCCCCATGCCCCCTAGTATTAGACATTTCAACGCTGGGTAAAAGACTCTGACTGTCAACCCTATCTATGCCTCTCATAATTTCATAGACTTCTATCAGGTCTCCCCTCAGCCTCCGACGCTCTAAAAAAACAACCCTAGTTTGTCCAGCCCCTCCTTATAGCTCATACTTTCATCCAGGCAGCATCCTGGTTAACCTCTTCTGCACCCTTTCCAAAGCCTCCACATCCACCCTGTGGCGACCAGAATTGGATGCAATACTCGAAGTGCGACCCAACCAAAGTTTTATAAAGCTGCAACATGACATCCTGACTTGTGTACTCAATGCCCCAACCAATACAGGCAAGCATACTATATGACTTCATTACCATCCTGTATACCCGTGTGGCCACTTCCAGGAAGCTATGGACTTGAACCCCAAGATCCCTCCGTACCTCAATGCTATTCAGGGTCCTGTTGTTAACTGTATATTTACCCTTAACGTTTGGCCTCCCAAAGTGCAGCACCTCACATTTGTCCAGATTAAGCTCTATCTGACATTTCTCCACCCATATCTGCAACTGATCTGTATCCCGCTGTATCCTTTGATAACTTTCTACACTATCCACAACTCCACCTATCTGTGTGTCATCTTCAAACTTACTAACCCACCCATCTACGTTTTCACCCAAGTCATTGATATATATCACAAGCAGCAGGATCGAGTAAAAGTCTTAATTTCTGCATTCATTTTCAAAACATTGAGGAACCATTCCCAGCCCGATACCTACAGTACCACCATCATCTGGAGAGTATTTTGAAGGGGTAACCAAAAAGGTAGATGAGGGTAGTGCAGTTTATGTTGTCTACATGGACTCAAGCAAGGCCTATGACAAGGTACTGCATGGTAGGTTGTTGCATGAGGTCAAATCTCATGGGATCCAGGGTGAGGTAGCCAAATGGATACAAAATTGGCTGGATGACAGAAGACAGAGGGTGGTTGTAGAGGGTTGTTTTTCAAACTGGAGGCCTGTGACCAGCGGTGTGCTGGATCCATTATTATTTGTCATTTATATTAATGATTTGGATGAGAATATAGGAGGCATGGTTAGTAAGTTTGCAGGTGACACCAAGATTGGTGGCATAGTGGACAGGGAAGAAGGTTATCAAGGATTGCAGCGGCATCTTGATCAATTGGGCCAGAGGGCTGATGAATGGCAGATGGAGTTTAATTTAGATAAATGCGAGGTGATGCATTTTGGTAGATTGAACCAGGGCAGGACTCACTCAGTTAATGGTAGGACGCTGGGGAGAGTTACAGAACAAAGAGATCTAGGGGTACGTGTTCATAGCTCCTTGAAAGTGGAGTAACAGGTGGACAGAGTGGTGAAGAAGGCATTCAGCATGCTTGGTTTCATTGGTCAGAACATTGAATACAGGAGTTGGGACATCTTGTTGAAGTTGTACAAGACATTGGTAAGGCCATACTTGGAATACTGTGTACAGTTCTGGTCACCCCTATTATAGAAAGGTTATTATTAAACCAGAAAGAGTGCAGAAAAGATTTACTAGGATGCTACCGGAACGTTATAAGGAGGCTGGATAGACTGGGACTTTTTTCTCTGGAGCGTAGGAGGCTGAGGGGTGATTTTATAGAGGTCTATAAAATAATGAAGGGCGTAGATCAGCTAGATAGTCAATATCTTTTTCCAAAGATAGGAGAGTCTAAAACTCTCCCCTCTCACCTTAAACTAAGGTTGAAGGTGAGAGGAGAGAGATACAAAAGGGTCCAGAGAGGGTGGTGTCTGGAACAAGCTGCCAGATGTGGTAATAGAGGCGGGTAAAATTTTGCATTTTAAAAAGCGTTTAGATAGTTACATGGGTAAGATGGGTATAGAGGGATATGGGCCAAATGTGGGCAATTGGGACTAGCTTAGAGGTTAAAAAAAGGGGCGGCATGGACAAGTTGGGCTGAAGGGCCTGTTTCCATGCTGTAAAACTCTATGGGTGACCACATGAGAGTAACAATCAGTAGATTTCCAACAGCAGCGCCCAGGACTGCAGCAGAGAGAGGGATAGGGCAAGAGGTCCATTGGAACATGATCACCTCCAAGCTCCCCCTCCAAGTCATACACCATCCTGACTTGGATATTTGGCGCACCTAGGGCCCAATTTTACCATCAAGTTGCGCCCGTTTTCAGGCGCGGAAACTTGGTAAAGTCGGGCATGAGGCGAGTAGTGTGATCCGCGCCTGCCTCCGTGCTGGTTCCCCCTTTACCAAGGGCCGAAAATGGTTGCCGTCGGCACTGCGCCCAAACCGGGTGCAACGGCCATTTAAATGCATTTGCATGCATTGGTGAGTCACTTTGGTTGGGGGGGGGGGGGGTGTGGGGGGTGGGAGGTGGGTCAGATGGCTCTCTGGTGGCGGGGGCAGGGGGTGCCCACTGCCACTCTGCGTGCGATCGGTGAGGGGGGCAGAGGGCAGCGATGAGTCTGGGTAGCGGAGCGTTTCAACAGAAAAACATTCCAAGCAGAGTAACAGATAATGTGGGTATGTGGTTCTTTTCTAGAATCCTGGAAGTTCTGTGGTTGTTAAGTAATAAATTCAAATTGCAACAGTGAACAGTGAACGGTGGGGGGTTAATGGGGTCAGTTATGTTGTGGGGGTGGGGCAATGTCTGTGGCAGCCAGTGGGGAGGCATTATCCGGCCCGGGAACGATGTGGCTGGGGAGCGTTTCTCTATTTTCTTTCTGCGCATGCGCGGTTGGAGGCTCCGATCGGAACTTCAGGATTTCGGGAGCGTTAAGCCTCGCCCACAGGTTTCTGCAGCGCGATTCAGAATCGCTGATATTTTTTCAGGCAGAGTGCATATGGAGGTACCTGAGATCGGGTCAAAAAGTCAGATCTGAAAAACTCCCAATTTCAAGTCCACCTAGCACTTAGAATCAAAATGGTAAAATCAGGCCTGTAGGAAGGGAAAATAGACACAAATGCTTCGTCAAACCTTATGGCACTGAAGGAGGCCATTCAGCCCATGTGCCTGTGTTGGCTTTTCTTTTCATTCATGGGATTGCTGGCTGGCCAGCATTTATTACCCATCCCTCGTTGCTCTTGTTCAGATGCAGTTGAGAGTCAACCACATTGCTTAGGTTCTGCAGTCACGTAGGCCAGATCAGGTATGGATGTCAGATTTCTTTCCCGAAAGGATTCAGATGAGTTTTCCCGACAATTGACAATGGTTTCATGGTCATCAGTGTACTCTTAATTGTAGTAATTGACTCTTCCACCCTGGGAAAAAGCTTCGGGCATGGACAAAGTGGATAATCAGAAGTTTTTTCCCAGGATGGAAGAGTCAATTACTAGGGGGCATAGGTTTAAGGTGCGAGGGGCAAGGTTTAAAGGAGACGTACGAGGCAAGTTTTTTACACAGAGCGTGGTGGGTGCCTGGAATTCACTGCCGGGGGAGTTAGTGGAAGCAGATACGATAGTGACTTTAAAGGGGCGTCTTGACAAATCAATGAATAGGATGGAAATGGAGGGATATGGTCCCTGGAAAAGTTGGGGATTCAGTCAGGCAGTACGGACGGAGGGCCAAAGGGCCTGTCCCTGTGCTGTGATTTTCTTTAATCCCAGATATTTTTTTTCAATTGCATTCAAATTCCGCCATCTGCCATGACGGGATTCGAACCCGGGTCCCCAGAACATTAGCTGGATTAATAGCCTAGTGACAATACCACTCGGCCATCGCCTCCCCAATAAGAGTCCGAGCAAGCTATTCAGTCCCACTTGCTGCGCGATTTATCTTTCCTTTTCAAGTATACATCGAATTCCCTTTCGAAATTTACTACCGAATCGGGTTTCACGAGCTGTGTTCAAAGAGCTGCAGATGTTGCTGAAAGAGTTCTGGGAGTCCAAGTAGCCTTCACGCTAAACTGGTCTGATCAATGCAGGGCAGCATCACAAAGCCAATGAGATGTTGAACAACAGGCCCCAGACGGGAGAGCACAAGTCGGAGAAGGTAATGATCAAACCTTACTGTCGGACCCCAACCAGCAATGCTGCAACCAGGTTCGATTGCCAAGAAAAATGGAGAGACGTTCAAGCTCTGGAAATAGTTCACAGAGGAACAAGAAGGTTGATTCCGAGTGAAAAATTATTTGAAGTTTTTTTTGGCTCACTATCAGACATTAATATTCCCAGGCTGTGAAACAGGAATGTTGTTCATTCTGCTGGTGACCAAACCCCCATCTCCTGCGCTCCCCCCCACCCCCCCCTCACCCCCACCCACCACAAACCCACACCCACCCACACACCCACACCCCACACACACACCCCACACACACATACTCAACTCAACGATTGGCACAGGCCTCTCATTCGGTAGATTAGCACGCCACATTCATGTGCACATGCGCTCTGCTCTGAGGACTATTGTTTCCTTATCAGCCTCTTTGCTGCCCTGTGGTTGTAAACTGAGTTGGGGTGAAGCACTGTGACAGGCACACCGCATACAAGAGAGGGATTGTACTGCTGGGAGGCTGAGCTGTTACCAAAACCATAACGCCACGCTCTCTGTCTGTCTGCATGCTGACTCAGTTGGTCTCCATCATCTTTCAACACTTAAGCGCGGATTCGCATCTAAACAAAAGGTAGTTTAACCCCATAAACCAGAGAGAAGGAACACGGTTGCACAGTGGTTAGCACTTCTGCCTCACAGAGCCGGGACCCGGGTTCGATTCCTGGCTTAGCTCACTGACTGTGTGGAGTCTGCACGTTCTCCCCATGTCTGCGTGGGTTTCCTCCGGGTGCTCTGGTTCCCTCCCATAATCCGAAAGACGTGCTGGTTAGGTGCTAAATTCTCCCTCAGTGTACTCGAACAGGTGCTGGAGTGTGGCAACTGGGGGATTTTCACAGTAGTTTCATTGCAGTGTTAATATAAGCCTACTTGTGACACCAATACTTAAACAGAGTAAATATGTGCATTACGGGGATAGGGCCTGGGTGGGATTGCGGTCAGCACAGGCTCAATGGGCCGAATGGCCTCCTTCTGCACTGTAGGGGTTCTATGGTTCCATGATAAATAGTCCCTTAAAGTTTGACTGCACATGAAACGAGCTGCTCCGAGTTCGGATCAAACCTACTCCGTTCCACAATGGCCGCAATCTCCCGTCCTTGTTCGCGGCTGGGATTTTCCAGTGCTGCTGAGAGTGGAAGGAGTTACGGCTGGAATGCTAAATTTTCCCGCTCCCGCTCACAACACGTCCCGCAGCGGACAACACCGGAAAATCCCGCCCAATGTCTCTCTCTTATTTAACGGAAGTTTTTGATTCATAGAATCATATAGATGAGGTCCTTCGGTCCATCGAGTCTGCACGCGAGAAACACCTGACTTCCCACCTAATCTCACTTACCAGCATTTGACCCACAGGCCTGAATGATACGAAGTGCCAAGTGCTCATCCAAGTACCTTCTAAAGGATGTGAGGCATCCCGCCTCTACCACGCTCCCAGGCGGCGCATTCCAGGCCGTCACCACCCTCCGGGTAAAAAAGTTTTTCCTCACATACCCCCTAAACCTCCTGCCCCTCACCTTGAACATATGCCCCATTCATTGGAGAAACCCTGATTCCCGTTGAGATAAAATGGGCGTGGTAATGTTAAGTTGTTAGGTTACTTTGGCACGGTGGCACAGTGGTTAGCATTGCTGCCTCACAGCGCCAGGGACCCAGGTTCAATTCCAGCCTCGTGTGACTGTCTGTGCGGAGCTTGCACATTCTCCCCGTGTCTGCGTGGGTTTCCTCCGGGTGCTCCAGTTTCCTCCCACAGTCCAAAGATGTGCAGGTTAGGTGGATTGGCCATGCTAAATTGACGCTTAGTGTCCCAAGATGTGTAGGTTAGGGGAATTAACTATGTTAAATTGCCCCTTAGTGTCAGGGGGATTAGCAGGGTAAATACCGAGGGTTACGGGGATAGTGTCTCGGTAGGATTGTTGTCGGTGCAGCTTGATGGGCTGTCTGGCCTCCTTCTGCACCGTAGGGATTCCACTGGCAGAATAATCCAGTCATAGAAACAAAAAGTGCTGAAAATACTCAGCAGGTCAGGCAACATTTGTGGAGACCAAAAGGCTGGGATTTTCTGGTCCCGCCTGGGGCAGGTATCGGCGCCGGAAAGAATCGGAAAATTTGGAGAGCGACCAACAGTCCCACCTAACATCTCAGGTTGACCATTCCTCATTGGAACTGGTGGACACTGGAGATTTAACCATTTATAACAAATACAGAGGTAGGAAAAGTGAGGATAGGAGGAATGAACAAAAGGGGAAGTTTGGGATCAAATGGAAGGCAGCAGTAATTAAATGAAAAATAAAGGAATGATAGTGCAAGGCATAAGAGACCTTGACTAATAATCCCAAGAATCTGAGGTCAAGTCCTAAGCGTGGCAGTTTGAGAATTCATTTAAAGAGAATCTAGAAATAAAGTGTTGTTCAATTAAAAAATAAAGCGATGGAGCTGCTGAATTGTTATGAATCCCCAAATTATTCACTGATGGCACGGTGGCCCAGTGGTTAGCACTGCTGCCTCACAGCGCCACGGACCTGGGTTTGATTCCTGGCTTGGGTCACTGTCTGTGTGCAGCTTTGATGTGGAGATGCAGGCGTTGGACTGGGGTAAACACAGTAAGAAGTCTCACAGCACCAGGTTAAAGTCCAGCAGGTTTATTTGGTAGCAAAAGCCACTAGCTTTCGGAGCGCTTGCTGCCCCTTCGTCAGGTGAGCGCTCCGAAGGCTAGTGGCTTTTGCTACCAAATAAACCTGTTGGACTTTAACCTGGTGTTGTGAGACTTCTTACTGTGTGGAGTTTGCACATTCTCCCCGTGTCTGCATGGGTTTCCTCCGGGTGCTCCGGTTTCCTCCGACAGTCTGAAAGACGTGCAGGTTAGGTAGATTGCCCAGGCTAAATTGCCCCTTGGTGTCCAAAGATGTGTAGGTTGAGGGGATTGGCCATGGTAAATGTGCGGGGTTATGGGGATAGGGCAGGAGTCAGTTCAGACGCGATGAGCCGATTTCTGCACTGTAGGATTCTATGATTCTATCTCCCTTAAACTTTCCCCCTCTCACCTTGAACCTGTGCCCCCTTGGAATTGACACTTCCACCCTGGGAAAAAGCCTAGGACGGGATACCACCAAACTGTAACAAACCCAAGTGAGGAGAGATGACCATCTCCGTGTTACTATTCAACCCACTCTCTGCTGGGGGCAACAAAGGTTTAATCCAATAAAGTTCCCTTTCCCTTGAGTACCTTTCCCAGACCCAGTAGTTGGATTTAAAAGGGAGCCAATTTAACCAGGCTTTTTTGAGTTAAGAAAGAGTAAGTTTCCTAACTATTCCCAGGTAAGGAGAAATGGTAAACCAAATCCATCAACATTGACACAGAATAGAGATAAGAAGTGAGTCCAATAGCAAATAAATATTTTAAGAAGTTATACAGAACAGTCCTTGAGTTGTGAGGAGTAGATGGTGATGCTTTGAAGCTGAGATAGGTGAGAAACATAGAAGATAGGAGCAGGAGGAGGCCATTCGGCCCTTCGAGCCTGCTCCGCCATTCATCACGATCATGGCTGATCGTCCAATTCAATAGCCTAATCCTTCTTTCTCCCCATAACCTTTTGGTTGACTCCAGTGGTTGATTTTTCAGTTCAGGTGTTCAGCAGTTCGGTCGAGAGTTTCCAGCCAATCTTCTATCCATGTTAATATGTTACCCTCGCCACCATGAGCTTTTGTTTTCCACAATAATTTGATATGTCACTTTATCAAATGCCTTTTGAAAATCTAAGTACAGTATGTCTCCAGGTTAGCCCGTATCCACAGACGTGTTCAACCTTCAAAGAACTCGAATAAATTGGTTTCAAAAAAACCATATTGACTCTTCCTGATTCCCGTGTGTTTTTCTAAGGCCCGGATATAACCTCCTTCATGATCGATTCTAACACCTTCCCCACGACATGTGTAAAGCTAACTGGCCTATAGTTTGCTGCCTTCCTCCCTTCTTGAATCGAGTAGTTTTATTGTTCTACTTTCCAGTCTGATGGAAGCTTCCCAATATCTGGGGAGTTTTGGGAAATTAGTCATCTCATTATTCACCTCTTTTAAGTCTCTAAAGATAAAATCCATCTGGACCCGGAGGCTTGTCAGCTTACAACGCCATCAGTTTGTTCAGTACAGCGCCCCTTGTGATTGTAGTTTCACCAAATTCCCCTCTCCCCCCCCACTTCCTGATTTACAGATATTACTGGAATCTTTTTTGTATCCTCTGTGGTGCCAGGGTCGAAAGTTCAATTACTCAGTTGAGAGTGAGAGGGGCAAGTTTAAAAGAGATGCAAGGAGCAAGTTTTTTACACAGTGGGTGGTGAATGCCTAGAACGCGGTGCCGGAGAAGGTGGTGGGAGCAGATTTATAACAACGCTCAAAAGGCATCTGGATAGATACATGAATAGACAGTGAATAGCGGGATATGGACCACCTGAAGGCAAGAAAATATTAGATTAGAGAGGCATCTGTGTCAGCACAGACTTGGAGGGCCGAAGGGCCTGTTCCTGTGCTGTACTGTTCTTTGTTCTTTGTTCTTGGAAGAAAATGTTTTGTCTATTTCATCCATCATTTCCATATGATCTATTAACTCCCATTCTCACTCTCTCGAGGATCAACACTCACTTTACTTACTTTTTTCCTTTTTAACTACCTGTAGAAACTCCTGCGATCTATTTTTACATTTCTAGCCAACTTCCTCTCATACTCTAATTTAATTCTGCCTATCACAAATGAGTAATATGGTATCTGAATTTCAGTGCCAGTGTGATGCCAGGTATGTAGGCCTCGTGTTGAAAGACTGGCGGATCGTATCAAACAGCATGTCCCTTCTACTGTTCGTAACAGACCAAGTACAGACTGTACCCAACCAGTCCATGGTTGCTAAAAACTCAAAGCACAGCGTCCAATATTAGATGTGATTTTGCGACTGGACAACATTTGCTAAATAATCTTCAGTGTTAAGTCTGCTAAAATTTATGCTGACAACCAATTTAAGATTGTTAGGCTCACAGTGCGGCACATTTGTGTGTCCTGGAAACTGTCATATATTGATAGAGAAGGCACTGTACTTTTGCAGACTGAGAGAATAATTTTCAGGGCGGCACGGTGGCACAGTGGTTAGCACTGCTGCCTCACAGCACCAGAGACCTGGGTTCGATTCCTGGCTTGGGTCACTGCCTGTGTGGAGTCTGCATGTTCTCCTTGTGTCTGTGTGGGTTTCCTCTGGGTGTTCCGGTTTCCTCCCAGAGTCTGAAAGACATGCTGGTTAGGTGCATTGGCCATGTTAAATTCTCCCTCGGTGTACCCGAACAGGCGCCGGAGTGTGGCGACTTGGGGATTTTCACAGTAACTTCATTGCAGTGTTAATGTCAGCCTACTTGTGACACTAATAAATAAACTTAAAAACATGTACGCACAAGGGTTCAAAAGCATCCGGCAAAGGAAATTTATGGGGTTGAGCTGTTTATACTTCAATGCAAGGAGTATTATAAACAAGTCAGATGAACTCAGGGCACAGATAGACACACGACGGAAGAATGTTGTTGTTATGACTGAAACCTGCTTCAAGAAGGGTCTAAACAGTGGCACACTGCTACCTCATAGCACTAGGGACCCAGGTTCAATTCCCGGCTTGGGTCTCTGTCTGTGTGGAGTCTGCATGTCTTCCCCGTGTCTGCATGGGTTTCCTCCGGGTGCTCCGGTTTCCTCCCACAGTCCGAAAGACGTACTGGTTAGGTGCATCGGCCATGCTAAATTCTCCCTCAGTGTACCTGAACAGGCGCTGGAGTGTGGTGACTAGGGGATTTTCACAGTAACTTCATTGCAGTGTTAATATAAGCGTACTTGTGACACTAATAAATAAACTTTTATAAACTGGCAGCACAATATTTCTGGATATAGAGTTTTCAGGCAGGATAGGGTGGGTGACAAAAAAGAAGTGGGGGTAGCATTATTGGTTAAAAAATCAATTACAGTTGTGAGAAGGGATGATATATTTAACTGGTTAACAAATGAGGCTTTGTGGGTTGAGCTTAGAGATAAAAAGGGACAGTCACACTATTAGGAGAATACTACAGACCCCCAAATAGTGAGAGGGAGATAGAAGGACATATATTTCTGCCTGCAGTAATAAGAGGAATAATAGTCAGAGACATTAACTGTCCCAATATCAACTGAGTTTCAAAAAATATAAGGGGTATTGAGGGTGAAAAATCCATGTACTTTGTCCAGGATTATTTTCAAATAATACGTGACAAGCCCAACAAGAGGAGATGCAATTCTGGATTTAGTCCTGGGAACTAAAGATGGGCATGTGAGTGAAATGACAGTGGGCGACCATTTGGAGGATAGTGACCACAATTCAGTTAGATTTAGTATTATTATGGAAAAGGACAGAGATAAATCAGGAGTAAACGTTTTAAATTGGGGGAAGATAAATCTTACAAAGGTGTGAAGTGATTTGGCTGAGGTGGACTGGATAAGACTACTAAAGGATAAATCAATGGTGGGAAGCACTAATAAGTGAGATCCTTAGGGTACAAAGCAGGCGTGTCCCCTCCAAAAACAAGAATGGTACTGCCAAATCTACACCCCTGTGGTTGTCTGGAAAAACACAGGGAAAATTAAACTGAGAAAGAAAGCTTATGATAGTCACAGTAAGCTTGACACTTCAGATAGCCTGAAGGAGTATAGAAAGTAGAGGGATCAAGCAAAAAATGAAATAAGGAAATCAAAGAGAGGGAATGAAAAAATATCAGCAAGCAAGATTAAGGAAAATCCAAAGATGTTTTCCCAGTATATAAAGAGCAAAAGGATAGTTAAGGAAAAAGTGCGACCCATCAGAGATGAAGAAGGGAACTTGTGTGAAGATGTAGAGGACAGGGATGATGCAAAGTAATCCAAGAGGAAGAGTGTGAAATATTGGATAAGATAATTATAGCGAGAGAGGAAGTGTTAGAGGAGTTGGAATTCTTGAAAGTGAAAAGTCGCTAGGGATGGATTGTATCCCAGACTGCTATAGAAAGTCTGGAAGGGAATAATGGATGCTCTGAAGATTATGTTCCGACCTTCACTAGATACAGGTGAGGTGCCGGAGGATTGGAGGAATGGAAATGTGGTTCCATTGCTTAAAGTGAGTACAAAGGCATTGTCAAACAATTATAGGTCAGTTGGTCATACCTCGGCGTTGGACAAATTGCTAGAATCAGTCCTGAGGGATGAGATAAACTGTCACTTGGAAAGACATGGACTAGTCAGGGGTAGTCATCATGGCTTTGTTAAGTGAACATCATGCTTTACAAATTTGATTGAATTCTTTTAGGAAGTTACAAGGGGGGATTGATGAGGGTAGCACAGTGGATGTTGACTACATGGATTTTAGTAAGGCATTTGACAAGGTTCCATATGGCAGACTGGTCAAACAAACTGGGATGCAGGTAGCAAATTGGATCCAAAGTTGGCTTAGTAATAGAAAACAAAGGGTAATTGTTGATGGTTGCCCTTGCGAATGGAAAGCTGTTTCAAGTGGTGTTCCACAGGGCCCAGTGTTGGGACCCCTGCTGTTTGTGTTATAGATTAACAATTTGGACTTGAATAGAAACATAGAAACATAGAAACTCTACAGTGCAGAAGGAGGCCATTCGGCCCATCGAGTCTGCACCGACCACAATCCCACCCAGGCCCTACCCCCAGATATTTACCCACTAATCCCTTTAACCTACGCATCCCAGGACACTAAGGGGCAATTTTAGCATGGCCAATCAACCTAACCTGCACATCTTTGGACTGTGGGATGAAACCGGAGCACCCGGAGGAAACCCACGCAGACACGAGGAGAATGTGCAAACTCCACAAAGACAGTGACCCGAGCCGGGAATCGAACCCGGGACCCTGGAGCTGTGAAGCAGCAGTGCTAACCACTGTGCTACCGTGCCGCCCATGAATGTGGGGGTACGATTGGGAAATCTGCACAAGATGACACAAAATTGATTCTGTAATGGTGAGCATTGAGGATGATGATCCCAAATGATACAGGTAGGTTAGTGGAGTGGGCAGGAAAGTGGCAGATGGAGTTCAACTCTGATAAGTGTGAGGTCATGTATTTAGGGAGGCCAAACAGTAAAAGGGAAGGCACAATGAACGGGAATATACTGAGAGGGGTAGATGAAGTGAGAGATCTTGGCGTGCAAGTGCACAGATCCCTAAAGGTAACAGCGCAGGTAGATAAGCTGGTAAAGAAGGCATATGGAATGCTCTCCTTCATTGGCAGAGGTATAGAATACAAAAACAGGGATATAATGATGAAACTGTATAAGACACTGGTGAGGCCACAACTGGACTATTGTGTGCAGTTCTGGTCACCACATTTTATGAAGGGCATAATTGCTCTGAAGAGAGTGGAGAGAAGATTTACCAGAATGTAGCCAGGGCTGGAAAATTGTTGCTACGTGGAGAGATTGGAGAGATTGGGGCTGTTTTCCTTGGAACAGGGAAGGCTGAGGGGTAATATGATTGAGGTATACAAAATTGTGAGGGATAGGGAGAGAGTAGGCAGGAGGAACCTGTTTCCCTTGGCAGAGAGTTCAAAAACCAGGGGTCATAGATTCAAGCTAAATGCAATTGGTGTAGAGGGGACATGAGGACCCTTCATGTGTCGAAATGTTGGCTGTACTTTCTCTCCACAGATGCTGTCAGACCTGCTGGGATTTTCCAGCATTTTCTGTTTTTGTTTCAGATCCCAGCATCCATAGTATTTTGCTTTTATATTATTGTTCTATACATTGTGCCTGTTTCCGCTAAACAAAATAAGTGACAGCCATTTGTTGTTCATTCCTCAGGGAAATGCCTTGACAAATCAGAGTCAAGCTGCCTGGTTTAAATTTTCAAATAATGCTTGGCAGTTAACTGTCAGTCACCATTAACTGATACATTCTCCATGGCAACGCCTCAACCAATCAGAGTCCACTTGCCAACCAAACAGCACTCTCTTCCCATTGAGTGTAAAGTTGTTGTTTTCCCTGACATTGGTATTCTTGCGATTATCCTGATGAGTGCAAGTTGAAAAACTTTGACAAAATCTTTTTTTTTTGAAGGAGACTTTCTGTCCTTACTCAGTCTGGGCAGCTACATGATTCCAGACCCGCACTAAAATGGTTGATGCTATACTGCTATCTCTGAAGCCATTCAGTACTTTATGAGGAAACTTGGGGTGCTTGATAAACGCATGTATTCCCTGCAACACCCAACATCTTGAGAATAAATTTAAAAAGAAAACACAAAGGTAACATAAGCATTACACAAGGTGGGGATGGACAAGAAACCCCACATTCCTATCCTATTTTTACATCTAGATCGTTTTGAATGCCCATTACGATTATTGAAATATTCCATTGATCTTTCTTGCCATGTTTTTTTTATTCATTTGTGGGACATGGGTATCGCTGGCTGGCCAACATTTATTGCCCATCCCTAGTTGCCCAAGGGCAGATGAGAGTCAACCACATTGCTGTGGCTCTGGAGTAACATGTAGGCCAGGCCAGGTAAGGATGGCAGATTTCCTTCCCTAAAGGACATTAGTGAACCAGATGGGTTTTTCCGATAATAGTTTCATGGTCACCAGTAGATTCTTAATTCCAGATTTTTTAAAATTGAATTCAAATTCCACCATCTGCCATGGCGGGATTCTAACCTGGGTCCCCCAGAACATTAGCTGAGTTTCTGGATTAATTGTCTTGTGACGATACCACTAGGCCAAGGCCTCCCCTTCCTTATTCCCATTACCACTGACCACAGTACAACCCCTTAGCGAGTTACAGAAGTTATAACTTTGTTGGGTTGGTGTAATGACCTCAACGAGACCCATGAGGTGGTCCCCTTGGAGTATGAGCTCCCCGATTGAGGTAACGATTGCCTGCCCAATCAGGAAGTGTCACCTGTGTATATAATGAGGAGTGTCAGGACTACTGACACTCTGGATTCTGACTTTGTTCCTGAAACACTCCTAGGAGTGGAACTGAGTTTGTAAATAAAGGGAATCTGGTGAAGGGACACCGGCCTCTGAGGAATTATTTCAGTTGGAAAATATGGAGTTTAGAATTGTCTTGTAGACAAGACAAGCCAACAAATGTTATGGGAAAATAATAAGACCTGCCAAAGAAAATGCACAGTAGAGTCCCCTCGGTCCTCCACACTCCATCTCTTTACAATCCCCGCTTCCTATCTATTTGAATGAAATAGTACTAGTGACCTTTAGGCCTGATGTCCAAAAATAACCGAATTACAAAGATCATTTCAAAGATACAGTAAACAGGTTTCCCAATTGAGTCTCACAAAATCCTCCCTTCCTATTATTTGGAATTGGGATTACTATCGTATCCTGCAGATTGATTTTACTGCCATCAAGCACTAGGTCAAGCTGAACAAGCCGATATAGAGAGTTGAAATTGGTCTTTGCCAGATGCTATCGTACCTGCTGTTCCTTATGCACTTTGCCCCCCCAACTGATTGCATTACAACTCAATATTGGCTGAGGCTTACAAAAGATAGCCAATGCCAAAACTCCCACTTAACCCTCCACCAAGGATGAATTTGCTCCCAGGGGTGCTTATTTATCAGAGATAGCAATAGAGTTGATAATCTAAAAATCATGGGGATTTCAATGTGCTGAAGATAATTTTGATTTGATTTGATTTATTATTGTCACCCATATCGGTATACGGTGAAAAGTATTGTTTCTTGCGCACTAGGGTGGCACGGTAGCACAGTGGTTAGCACTGCTGCTTCACAGCTCCAGGGACTTGGGTTCGATTCCCGGCTTGGGTCACTGTCTGTGTGGAGTTTGCACATTCTCCTCGTGTCTGCGTGTGTTTCCTCCGGGTGCTCCGGTTTCCTCCCACAGTCCAAAGATGTGCGGGTTAGGTTGATTGGCCATGCTAAAATTGCCCCTTAGTGTCCTGAGATGTGTAGGTTAGAGGGATTAGTGGGTAAAATATGTAGGGATATGGGGGTAGGGCCTGGGTGGGATGGTGGTCGGTGCAGACTCGATGGGCCGAATGGCCTCTTTCTGTACTGGAGGGCTTCTATGATTTCTATGATTGATTTCCATACAAAGTATACCATTCATAGAGAAGGAAAGGAGAGAGTGCAGTGTAGTGTTACAGTCTTTGCTAGGGTGCAGAGAAAGACCAATTTAATGCGACGTAAGTCCATTCAAAAGTCTGATGGCAGCAGGGAAGAAGCTGTTCTTGAGTCGGTTGGTACGTGTCCTCAGACTTTTGTATCTTTTTCCCGACGGGAGAAGGTGGAAGAGAGAATGTCTCGGGTGCTTGGAGTCCTTAATTATGCTGGCTGCTTTGCCGAGGCAGTGGGAAGTGTAGACAGAGTCAATGAATGGGAAGTTCAAGCAGAATAGCATTGAGGGAAACGTATGAGGTAATCAGGAACTGCCCCTTTAACGCATTGTGCAAAGCAGATTACTCGTACACTGGACTGTGCATCCTATCAGGTACATGTATCTAAGGCTGAGGCAACATTTAACAGGGATTTGCATTCCCATCTGCAGCAGCACCACTCTCAGAGCTACAGTGTGGGCCTGAATTATAGGGAGAGGTTGGCCAGGCTAGGACTTTACTCCTTGGAATGTAGGAGAATGAGGGGTGAGCTTATTGAGGTGTATAAAATCATGAGGGACATAGATAGGATGAACGCGCATAGGCCGGAATTTTACCACCCCGCCCCAGAATTGGATGGGATCTTACAAGCCTCGGGCAGGCGAGACGGTAAAATTCGGCAATAGTCTTTTTCCCAGGGAAGGGGAATTGAAAACCAAAGGTCATAGGTTTAAGGTGAGAAGGGAAAGATTTAAAAGGGACCGGAGGGGCATCTTCTTCACTCAGAGGGTGGAGCGTGTACGGAATGAGCTGCCAGAGGAGGTGATAGAGGCAGGTTCAATAGCAACATTTAAAAAGCATTTGGGTAAGTACATGGATGGGAACGGATTAGAGGGATATGGGCCAAATGCGGGCAATTGAGACTAGTTCAGAGGACATCGTGGTCGGCATGGACTCCGGACTCTAAGTCAGATCCCAGAGGGGAACTCAGCTTGATCTATAAGATACAAAAAAAGATGCAAACGTCTGAGGTCAGGTACCAACCGACTCAAGAACAGCTTCTTCCTTGCTGCCCTTCGAGCCTGCTCCGCCATTCAATCAGACTTTTGAATGGTCCTGCCTTATATTACATTGGGTGAGATAGATAGATAGATAGATAGACAGACAGACAGACAGACAGACAGATAGATAGACAGATAGACAGATAGATAGATAGATAGATAGATAGATAGATAGATAGATAGATAGATAGATAGATAGATAGATAGATAGATAAGTTCTTGATCAATAAGAGGATCAAGGGTTATGGGGAGTAGGCAGGAAATTGGGGATGAGAGTCATATCAGCCATGATTGAATGGCGGAGACTCAATGGGCTGAATGGCCTAATTCTGCTCCTATATGTTATGGTCTTATAGTCTTATGTCCTGGGGACCTGGATTCAAATCCCGCTGTGGCACATGATGGAATTTGAATTCAATTTTTTTTAAACCTGCAATTAAGAATCTACTGATGACAATGAAACCATTGTCAATTGTTGGAAAAACCCATCTGGTTTACTAATGTCTTTCAGGGAAGGAAATCTGCCATCCTTACCTGGTCAGGCCTACAAGTGACTCCAGAGCCACAGTAATGTGTTTGATTCTCAACTGCCCTCAAGCAACTAGGGATGGGCAATAAATGTTGGCCAGTCAGCGACACCTATGATCCATGAATGGATAAAGAGAATACAGAAACACAGAAACTTAAACTTTCAGATTTCGGGGAATGAAGGGATATGGGGAGCGGGTGTAAAAATTGAGTTGAAGACCAAGATCAGCCATGGTCGTATTGAATGGTGTAGCAGGCTTGATGGGCCGTATGGTCTATCCTGTTCCTTCTATTCCTTGTGTACTTGCATCACTGTTTCCCTTTGAGAAGCCAATGGTAAGCCATTGCCGTGAGCCACTGCAGTTCAGAGGGAATTTCCAGGATTCCAGGCATAGTGGCACAGTGGTTAGCATTGCTGCCTCACAACTCCAGGGACCCAGGTTCAATTCCGGCCTCGGGTGACTGTGTGGAGTTTACGCATTTTCCTTGTGTCTGCGTGGGTTTCCTCTGGGTGCTCCAGTTTCCTCCCGCAGTCCAAAGATGTGCGGGTTTGGTGCACTGGCCATGCTAAATTGCCCCTTAGTGTCCCGGGATGTGTAAATTAGAGGGATTAGCGGGGTAAATATGTGGGGTTACGGGGATAGGGCCTGGGGTGGGATTGTGGTTGGTGCAGACTTGATGGGCCGAATGGCCTCCTTCTGCACTGTAGAGATTCTATGATTCTATGATCCTCCCACAGTCCAAAGATGTGTGGGTTAGGTGGATTGACCATGCTAAATGTGTGAGCTTACGGGGATAGGACAGGGCAGAGGGCCGGGCTGGGATGCTCTGTCAGAAAGATGGTGCAGACTCGATGGGCCAAATGGCCTCTTCTGCCCTGTCGAGATCCTATGATTGTGAAGCAGCAACTGAGGCCACTTGGGTTCAACGTGGGGCACAGCTGGGCAGATGAAAGAAGCACAGCATCTGGTCATTTACAGAATTAATCGTTGCATGTGTATTTAATCTCTTCCCTGTGTGCTTTCGCATCTGAGCACGTAGAAATGTGCTTTTTTTTTAATACAGCTCGTGAGACGCACCATAAATTCATCTCGTGCAGTAACATAAAATGGGCCCCGGTGAATGGACAGCTCATTATACACACCACCTGACATTCTTTTCCATTGACTTTCACTTCAATCGGTTCAGCCAACTGTACATTGAATGGCTTTTTCGTTGTCTAACCATTTCTTTCAGATTGTGCTTGCGTGCCTCTTTCTGTCGCTCTCCCCCTCTACCTCTCCCATTGTTGCTGTAAAATTATTCACTCAGAATTGCTTTAGCAGCAGAGTTATTAACTGAACAAGAGGATATTTCTACTGCTTTGGAGCATGCAACATTTCATGATAATACGTCAACTCAGAGAAGCAGATTAATATTATTACATTAACACCACAGGATTGCTCCATATCTCCCCCATTAACTACACTGCTCTGGATAGGAGGTTGCCACGGTGCAATTAGGAGGCAGCCTTCAGCTGAAGGCGCATGGTGACAGGAAATGTCAGCAGTAACATTAAGAATAGTGAGCTGAGAAAAGGAAAATTAGTGGGCGGCACGGTGTCACAGCGGTTAGCACAGCTGCCTCACAGCACCAGGGGTTCAATCCTGGCCTCGGCTCTCTGTCTGTATGGAGACGGCATGTTCTCCCCGTGTCTGTGTGGGTCTCCTCCGGGTGTTCCGGTATTTAGTCACGTGGGAAGTCGGGACCCCGCTGCCTTTCCCATCACTGCCCCGATTAAGGTTATGGTGGGAAGCCCCATGGATGGCCTTCACACCCAGCCAACAATTAATGCCCACTTAACGGCTTCATCCCGCCATCGCTGGTATTAACTCAACAGTGGGTGGGGGTCTCGCCAGGTGGGGAGGGGGGGGTGGGAGGGGGGGGGTGGGCGGGGGGGGGGGGCAGAAAAGTTAACCCTGTCAGGGTTGCTTGTGGGCTCCCAGGTGGTTGTTCCTATGCTGTTTGATTCAGCTACTCATTGTTTTAACCATCAGAAACAATGGAAAGGAAACTGTATATGATGTTCTTTGCTATCCATTATATTTAATATATCCTTAAATCAAACTTATTTTGACATCCCCTTTGGTCTCCTTATTTAAAAAAGGATCCATTCGAGGAGGCTTATTAGATTGATACCTGGAATGGGCGGGTTGTCTTATGAGATTTGGTTGGAAAGCCTTGGCTTATTTCCCATATACTGGAGGTATGAAGAGTGAGGGGTGACTTGATTGAAGGATGTAAGATCCTGAACGGTCTTGACAAGTGGGACATGGAAAGGATATTTCTTTTTGTGGGTGACTCCAGAACTAGGGGCCACTAGTTTTAAAATTAGGGGTCACGCTCTTAGGATGGAGATGAGGAGATTTTTTTCTGTCAGAGGGTCGAGTGACTTTGGAATGCTCTGCCTCAGAAGGCAGTAAAAGTGGGGTCACCGAATATTTTTTAAGTCAAAGGTAGATAGGTAACATCAAAACCTGTCAGGGGTAGGTGGGAATGTGGAACTCGAAACACAAACAGATGACCTTAAAGTTTAAAGTTTAAGTTTAAAGTTTATTTATTGGTGTCACAACGAGTTAACACTTTGATGAAGTTACTGTGAAAATCCCCTAGTCGCCACACTCCGGCGTCTGTTCGGGTACACTGAGGGAGAATTTAACACGCCCAATGCACCTAAACCAGCACGTCGTCCGGACTGTAGGAGGAAACCGGAGTACCCGGAGGAAACCCACGCAGACACGGGGAGAACGTGCAGACTCCGCACAGACAGAGACCCAAGCTGGGAATTGAACCCGGGTCCCTGGCGCTGTGAGGCAGCAGTGCTAAGCACTGTGCCTCCTTGCAGGAGGAATTGTTGGATGGCAAGAAAACCTAACTGATTTCCCCATCCATTACCCGGCATAAGATCATAGAAGCACAGAATCCCTACAGAGCAGAAGAAGGCCATTCGGCCCATCGAGTCTGCACTGAACACAATCCCACCCAGGCGCTATTCCCGTAACCCCACACATTTCCCCTGCTAATCCCCCTGACACGAGGGTCAATTTAGCACGGCCAATCCACCTAACCCGCACATCTTTGGACTGTGGGAGGAAACCGGAGCACCCGCAGGAAACCCACGCAGACACGGGGAGAACATGCAGACTCCACACAGACAATCAAACCCGGCTCCCTGGCGCTGTGAGGCAGCAGTGCTAACCACTATCGAATGGTGGAGCAGGTTTGAGGGGCCGAATGGCCTACCTCTGCTCCTATTTCTTATGTCCATAACGTATGTTCATGTCAACAGTTGCCCATCCAGAATCGAGTGTTGGCGGGAAGGAGAAATATCAACCTCCCACATGACAAACGAGTCTTTTCATTCCCCACAATGTTGTTCTGTGAGTAGAATTCCACAAAAATGGGAAGCACATGTGGCCGGTTGGTTTTTTTCTTTACGCGAAGCTAAACCCAGCTAATATTTGTGCAACAGAACTTTAATACAAATCAGCTGCAGGGTTGACACAAGTGTGAAAGTCCACTGCGAATGGGGGCTCGAGACTGGTTTCACGGTTTAGTTCCACACGGAATGAGATGCAGGGGTTTGGTATAAAGGGACCCGCGTTTATTATTACCGAAGCTTCTCCAGATATCCATTAAATTCTGCCTGTGAGCTCTCATGTGAGAACTTAGCCTGGTACAAGCCTCTTTCTATCCTCACCATCTGTGAGGGATTAAGGAGCATGCAGACTTCTCGTTGTAAAGCTTGGCTTCTCAGGCTATCTCGACGGCACCACCTGATGTGCCGCTCTGCAGAGCCGGTTTCGCAAAGCAAGGGGCGTGTCATCGCGAAGGAGCGAAAACCCTTGACAGAAAATCCCCATCCGTACAAGGCCGCAGCCTCGCTTACACGATCAGTATGAAGGGCAGTGCGGGCGAGAGGGTAAAGTATTGTGGACTTCGGTCTTTATAAGAAAGGATCTGTGAAAAGCAGTTGTCAGGGAAACATCGAATCGGCAGTGGGATAAAATGTCCAAGCACTTGTTCGTAGGAACATAGGAATTAGGACCAGAAGGCCCTTCGAGCCTGCTCCGCCATTCAATCAGATCATGGCTGATCTCTCCCTGGTCTCAAATCCACCTCCCCCACCTGTTCCCCATATCCCTCTTTCCCTTTTTTTAAATTAGAAATATATCTATCTCCTTCTTGAAACCATTCAATGATTCGGACTCCTCCACGCTGTGGGGCAGCGAGTTCCACAAATTCTCTACCCTCTGCGAGTAGTTCCTCCTCATCTCGGTTCAAAAAATTGTGCTTGAAAGTCCAGAAGAATCGCTGTTATCATCCAATCTGCCCGCTGGATGAATTTTGTCATGTTTTTCTTTCAGTTATATTCGAGGAGGACAGGTCCTGGAGCTGTGGAGATATCGTCAAGCCCGTGCCTCTCTTGTGTTGCAGGTTCTGAACGCCCCTGTGGCTTTCGATGGGGTATGGGAGACGCAGCAGGCAATAGGTGAGGTGGGTGAGGACAAAGACAACTGAAGCCACAAAGGCTGCAAAAGTGCTCAATGGGTCTTTTTCCCTCAGTTTTTATGAAAGAAGGAGGCAGCTAACCCATTTGGTGTGGAAATATAAATAGAAAGCATTGGAGCTATAAGCTGTGACCTGATTCATAGTGGGAAGGCAGTGGCGCAGTGGTACTGTCACTGGAGTAGTAATCCAGAGCAAGATGCTGCCTGGTTTGGAGGGTAGGTCTTATGAGGAAAGGTTGAGGGAGCTAGGGCTGTTCTCTCTGGAGCGGAGGAGGCTGAGGGGAGATTTAATAGAGGTTTATAAAATGATGAAGGGGATAGATAGAGTGAACGTTCAAAGACTATTTCCTCGGGTGGATGGAGCTATTACAAGGGGGCATAGCTATAGGGTTCGTGGTGGGAGATATAGGAAGGATATCAGAGGTAGGTTCTTTACGCAGAGAGTGGTTGGGGTGTGGAATGGACTGCCTGCAGTGATAGTGGAGTCAGACACTTTAGGAACATTTAAGCGGTTATTGGATAGGCACATGGAGCACACCAGGATGATAGGGAGTGGGATAGTTTGATCTTGGTTTCAGATAAAGCTCGGCACAACATCGTGGGCCGAAGGGCCTGTTCTGTGCTGTACTGTTCTATGTTCTATGTTCTAAGATCTGGGGGACCGGGATTCAAATCCCGCCATGGCAAATGATGGAATTTGAATCCAATAAAAATCTAGAATTAAAAGTCTATTGATGCCCATGGATCGATTATCGGAAAAGCCCATCTGGTTCATGAGTGTATTTTAGGGAAGGAAATCTGCTGCCCTTACCTGGTCTGGCCTACATGTGGCTCCAGAGCCACAGCAATGTGTTGACTCTGAAATGCCCTCTGAAATGGAGGGCAGTTAGGGACCGGCAATAAATGCTGGTCCAGCCGGCGACACTCATGTCCTGTAAAAATTAATTTAAAAAATTATATATCTAACACCAGCATAGTTACTGAATTGCATCCAGAGATCCTTAAAGAAATAAGGGAGGAAATTAGAGGGACTCTGCCACAAGTCTTTCAGAAGTCGTTGCATCCTGGAGCGGTGTCAAGGGAGTGGAGAAAGGTAGATGTTATTCTTTAAAAAAAAGTAGCAGAAGTCACCCAAAGATTTTTGGAGCAGTCAGTGTGATCTCTACTGAGGAGAATATTATGGAAACTCTTGTTAAAGATCAGATCATGGAACATCTAGATAGAAACAGACTCACACAAGGCAGCCAAGATAGGCTCATGTTGTACATCCAATTGACTTTTATTTGGAGGATGTGACAAAGCAGGTGAGGTCATGGAAGTGGTCTACGGATTTCAATGAAGCCTTTGATTCAGTTCCTCTGGAGAGGCTGGAACTGAAAATAAAGCAGTAGAGTCACATGACAACTCATGCTGTGTAAGTAAAGCAACTTCCAACCACCAGTTTTTTCAATGATAGTGAAGACCCCGCTTTTATATCCAAAAGGGTAACATTCGTATCTGATGGGTCTGAACAGCCAACATCTGTTCAGATCAGACCTTTCAGCTTTAATCACTTCTATTCCTATTCTTTTAAACATTACAAAACTGAATTTAAGAAAGAAATCTTGTTAACTAATGTAGAGCAAATTCTAATATGGACAAGAGACTAAAGGAGCAAATGCATGAACATAGAACATTACAACGCAGTACAGGCCCTTCGGCCCTCGATGTTGCGCCGACCAGTGAAACCAATCTAAAGCCCATCTAACCTACACTATTCCAATATCATCCATATGTTTATCCAATAACCATTTGAATGCTCTTAATGTTGATGAGTCCACTACTGCTGCAGGCAGGGCATTCCACGCCCTTACTACTCTCTGAGTAAAGAACCTACCTCTAACATCTGTCCTATATCTATCACCCCTCAATGGGGTGATAGATATACCATGGGTATACATCATCAGGAAAAGACTGGCAGGCTGCATCTCTTTTCCCTTGAAGAAAGAAGGCTGAAAGGTGACCTAATAGAGGTTTACAAAATAACGAAAGGTTTAGATAGGAGGAGGAAATGAAGGAGATAGTCATCGCCTTCAGGAAAAGTAGTGAAGGACATGTCCCTGTCTACATCAAAGGGGACTGGTTGGAAATGGTCGAGAGCTTCAAGTTTTTAGGTGTCCAGATCACCATCAACCTGTCCTGGTCCCTCCATGCTGACGCTATAGTTAAGAAAACCCACCAGCGCCTCTACTTTCTCAGAAGGCTGAGGAAATTCGGCATGTCAGCTATGTTCCTCACCAATTTTTACAGATGCACTGTAGAAAGCATCCTTTTCAGATGGATAACAGCTTGGTATGCTCCTGCTCTGACCAAGACCACAAGAAACTATAAAGGGTTGTGAATGTAGCCTAGTCGATCACGCAAACCAGCCTCCCATCCATTGACTCAGAAAAGCAGCCAGCATAATCAAGGACCCCAGACATTCTCTCTTCCACCTTCTTCCATCGGGAAAAAGTACAAAAGTCTGAGGTCACATACCAACTCAAGAACAGCTTCTTCCCTGCTGCCATCAGACTTTTGAATGGACCTACTTTATACTAAGTTGATCTTTCTCTACATCCCAGCTATGATTGAAATATTATATTCCGCACTCTCTTCTTTCCTTCACTCCTATCTATTCTATGAACGGTATGTTTTGTCTGTATAGCGCACGTATGTTAATACATGCGACAATAATAAATCAAATCACATCAAACCAAAGAGAGTGGCTACAGAGAGAATGTTTCCTCTTGTGGGGAAAAACATAACTACAGGCAACCAAAATAATCACCAAAAATGTAAAGAAGAGTTTTTTTATTATTTGTTTATTCGTGTCACAAGTAGGCTGACATTAACACTGCAATGAAGTTACTGTGAAAATCTCCTAGTCCCACACTCCGGCGCCTGTTCGGGTACACTGAGGGAGAACTTAGCATGGCCAACGCACCTAACCAGCACGTCTTTCAGACTGTGGGAGGAAACCGGAGCACCCGGAGGAAACCCACGCAGTCACGGGGAGAAGAAGAATCATAAAATCCATAGAATCCCTACAGTGCAGAAGGAGGCCATTCGGCCCATTGAGTCTGCACCGACCGCAATCCCACCCAAACCCTAACCCCATAACCCCATGCATTTACCCTAGCTTGTCCCCCTGACACTAAGGGGCAATTTAGCATGGCCAATCCACCTAACCCGTACATCTTTGGACTGTGAGAGAAAACCGGAGCTCCCGGAGGGAACCCACACAGACACGGGGAGAATGAGCAAACTCCACACAGACAGTGACCCAAGGCGGGAATTGAACCTGGGTTCCTGGCGCTGTTTGGCAGCAGTGCTAACCACTGTGCCATTGTGCCTCCCAAGGAAGGTCTTCACCCAAAGAATGGTACAAGTGTGGTTCTCATAGAAACCCTTCAGTACAGAAAGAGGCCATTCGGCCCATCGAGTCTGCACCGACCACAATCCCACCCAGGCCCTACTCCCATATCTACCCACTAATCCCTCCAACCTACGCATCTCAGGACACTAAGGGCAATTTTTAGCATGGCCAATCAACCTAACCCGCACATCTTTGGACTGTGGGAGGAAACCGGAGCACCTGGAGGAAACCCACGCAGACACGAGGAGAATGTGCAGACTCCACACAGACAGTGACCCAAGCCGGGAATCGAACCCAGGTCCCTGGAGCTGTGAAGCAGCAGTGCTAACCACTGTGCTACTGTGTAAACCACAGGGTGTGGTTGCAGCAAATTGTATTGATGCATGTAAGAGGGAGCTGGACAAGTGCTTAAGGGAGAAAGGAATAGATGATTATGATGATAATTGAGATGGGAAAAGATGGGAGGAGGTTCGAATGGAGCAAGAAGACTGGCATAGGCTTGGCCGAGTGACCCGTCTCTCTGCCATTTATTCAATATAAAAACTGAAAAAACAGATGAATTTTTTTTCCTAAATTTCCTCCAAAGGCACTTCTGCATATTTTCTCCACTCACTTATTTCCCTTTAGAAACCCCTAACTGATAACATCTGACAGATATTACCCACACATCAAAACCAGTCATGTTGGGCTGGATAAAAATTCCGAGGAGGTGAGGGAGCACCCGGGACTGCCTTGAAGTCTGGCAACACAGAAGTGCGGCTTTTCTCGACACCCTGCAGTGATATGTCTTTGAATGTGTCTCTGTAGATTTCCCAGCCACACGTCAGCCTAATCCAGCCGGAGGCCTGTTGGGCAGAGAACCTTACGGCATAAGACCACACTCAAGCTGGGCCGAGAGCAGGCAGGCCTAGTAGGGGTCAGAGGGAATGTGAAGCGGTACCCAATCACAGGGGTGGGTCTGATCACATGGGATAGAGGGGCAGCAAACAGTCATTGGGTCGGGGGATGGGGAGGGGATCTCAATCGTGGTGACGGGAGTGGGGAGTACATAGATTACGGGTTGGGGACTTCATTTACAGATAGCTTGTAGGCCCAGGAGGAAACACTCCTGCCTGCTTTTGGCCCACAAGCAGTGCTGTAAAGGCACTTTCCTTATGGATCCTCATTCTCCCCGTGTCTGGGTGGGTTTCCTCTGGGTGCTCCGGTTTCCTCCCGTCGTCCAAAGATGTGCGGGTTAGGTTGATTGGCCGTGCTAATTTGACCCTACTGTCAGGGGGATTAGCAGGATAAATGTGTGGGGTTACGGGAATAGGGCTTGGGTGGGATTGTGGTCGATGCAGACTTGATGGGCCGAATGGCCTCCTTCTGCACTGTACGGATTCTATTATTCTATGATCCAGCCTCCTTTCACCTGCCAGGCTTTCCGAAGACAGAGGCCACCTGCGGGTTAAAAGAATCACGGTTAAAATTAAGGTGTATTGTCTCATTAAAATATTGAATTGACTATCCCTCATCCTCCAAACATCCTCCCACCATCAATCTGTGTCCATTGAAACCTGAACTGGGTGGGTTGGGTTCCTGCTTCAGATTTGTAATCTCACACCTGAACCAAACACATCTGTTTTTGGGGTGAGAAGAGGAGTTAAAATCCCTCCTCCCCACTGTTATTTAGTTTGGCATCACACGGGTTGCATTTGCAGACGCAGACATTGACATATGGAAAGACAAAAGACTTTACAAAGTCCAAAGTTGCGCAGATTAGGTAAATTGGCCATGGTAAATTGCCCCCAAGATGTGCAGGTTAGATGAATTGGCCATGGGAAATGTGCGGGGTCACGGGGATAGGGCCGGGGAGAGGACCTGCGTAAGATACTTGACGGAGAGTCGGTGCAGACTTGATGGGCCAAGTGGTCACTTCTGCCCCGTTGGGATTCTATGATCTATGATGCTTTTGCGAAGCGACAAGTTGGAATCAAAGATCAGCTTAATGGTGCGTTTCAATGTTTCTTTGCCATTTCTACATTTGAGGGCAGCAAGGTGGTTAAGCCAATGACAGTAGCGGGGGAGGTGGCGGGGGCGATAGTAATTACTTGTCCCATCGCTGACAAGGTTCGCATTAACTTGACTGATGCAATGCCAAACTATGGAATGTCTCAGGTACTTACTGCGAGGATACAGGAGAAAGCAGGGATCCGGCATATGCCTCTTCCATTGCCAACAATTAGTACAACAATTTGTCTCGCATTTATCACATCCATAATTCTACAACAGAAAGTCAAACTCAGCTTCCCTGACCCAGTCAGTAGCCCGAGGGTGGGTTTATTTGCATTTCAAATGCAACCACTTAGCTATGCTCAAGAAACACATGGCCCTGTCCTTTGAACAAGATTTCCGATGCGACTCAGATGTGAGACAGCCACCGTGTTCAATGTCGTGCTTACCAGAATGTGAGATCTGTTACCTGTAACCGTCAGCTGCTCGACTTTCTACTACAAGCCCAAGAAGAATTTGCTGCATAGTTTTCTGTACTTGCAAAACGCCAATTGTAATTGAAAAGCGAGAGTTGGGAGTTCTTCTATCTCTAAGAAGTTTCGATCCTATTCAGAAGCTAGGCGAAGGGGTTGACGGCTGTAATGAAGGACATCACATTGAAACGAAAACCAACTTCATCAGGCCCCCTAATCCTCCACATGTTTAACATGGAAACATAGAAACTAGAAGCAGAGGTAAACCATTTGGCCCTTAGAGCCTGCACCGCCATTCATTTTGATCATGGCTGATCGTCAAATTCCATATCCTGATTCCCCCCTTCTCCCCCATACCCGAAGAGCTATATCTAATTTCTCCTTGAAATCAGACAACGTTTTGGCCTCAACTACATCCTGTGATAGTGAATTCCACACATTCACCACTCTCTGGGTGAAGAAATATCTCCTCACCTCAGTTCTAAAAGGTTTACCCCTTATCCTCAAACTATGACCCCTAGTTCTGGACTCTCCCACCATTGGGAACATTCTTTCTGAATCTATCTTGTCTAATCCTGTCAGAATTTTATAAGTTTCTATGAGATCCTCTCACTCTTGTAAACTCCAATGAGTATAATCCTAACCGACTTAGTCTCTCCTCATATGACAGACCTGCCATCCCAGGAATCAGCCTGGTAAACCTTTGCTGCACTCCCTCTTTAGCAAGGACATCCTTCCTTAGATAAGGAGGCCAAAACTGCGCACAATACTCCAGGTGTGGCCTCACTAATGCCCGAGACAATTGCAGCAAAACATCCCTAATCTGATACTTTAAACTCCTGATTTGCTGATTTTGTTTATCTGCACTTGTTTGCGCATTTTGGAAGGAGCTGGTGATAAGATGAGATAATTAACATTAATGTCGATGTCATTGTGTTGTAAGTACATTATCCAAAGCATAATGAACCAAATAAAAGTAAAATACCGTGGATGCTGGAGATCTGAAATAAAAACAGAAGATGCTGGAAATGCTCATCAGGTCCAGCAGCGTCTGTGGAGAGAGAAAAACAGAGTTAATATTTCGAGTCCAATGAGACTCTTCTGAAATGAAGAGAGCTCAGAATGTGATCGGTTTTATGCTGTTAAAAAGGCCGGCAGCGGGGGGGCGGGGGTGGGGCGGGGGGGGGGGGGGGGGGGTGGGGGAAGCTGGAGCTAAGGGGATATCAGGGATAGGTTATGAGGCAATGAGATAAAATGACAAAGATGTCATGAATCACAAGCAAGGGAGTGGTGATGATAAGATTGAAGACACAAAGCTTGATCAAAGTAGGTGTTAATAACAGAATAAAGGTCAGCACTGCCTGAAAGCAAAATAGCAGAATGTGTTAATAGCTGAATAAAGGTCAGTGCTGCCTGAAAGCAAAATAACAGAGTGTGTTAATAGCTGAATAAAGGTCAGTGCTGCCTGAAAGCAAAATAGCAGAATGTGTTAATAGCTGAATAAAGGTCAGCACCGTCTGAAAGCAAAATAGCAGAATGTGTTAATAGCTAAATAAAGGTCATTGCTGCCTGAAAGCAAAAACTTTAGAACAATATACAGCCTGGCACTAGGGGAAAATTTCAAAATGAAGGACAGTGTTCCTCGTGTGAAGTATTGAATACAATGTTGAGTCCAGAAGGCTGCACAGTGCCCAAATGGGAACAGATCCTCCAGTTTGTGTTGGGCTTCACTAGAACAATGTAACAGGCCAAGGACAGAAATATGAGCTTGAGAACAAGATAGTGATTTGAGATGGCAAGCGAGCAGAAGGTCAGTAATGTGCTTGCAGACAGAACAGAGGTGTACTGCAAAATGATCACCCAGTCTGCGTTTCACCTCGCCAATGTTGGGACTTCATTGTGAGCAGCGGATAAACTTCCGAAGAAGCGGCAAGATTGATGTCCTAAGGGGAGTATTTGCTGGTGTGGTTGGGGAGGATTTAAACTAGAATGGCAGGGGGATGGGAACCTAAGCAGGGTGACAAGGGAAAGAGAAACAATGACAGTAAGAAATGAAACAAGGGTAAAATGCAAAAACAGTAGACAGGGTAATGAAGTGCAAGAGGCAAATAGGGCCAAAGTACAAAGAAAAGTTAGGATGATTAAAAATGGTGAAAGGGCAAGCCTAAGACCTGTGTATTTTAATGCATGGAGCACCTGGAATAAGATAGATAAACTGACAGTGCAAATCAAGGTAAATGGATATGATCTCATAATCTTTATGGAGACATGGTTGAAAAATAAGATCAAAACTGGGAAATTAATGTTCAGGGATATTTGACCTTTCAGAAAGGCAGGAGGGAAGGAAAAGATGGTGGGGTAGCACTGTTAATAAGAGGTCAGTGTGTGAGACAATGTAGGCTCGGATGATGTAGAGTCCATTTGGGTGCAAGGGACAAAAAGACATTGAAAGGAATAGTGTATAGATCCCCAAACAGTAGCCACACTGTAGGAAAGGGTATAAATCAACAAATCATAGAAGCATGTAAAAATAATAGAGCAATAATTATGGGTGACTTTAGTCTTCATGTTGATTGGGTTAATCAAGTTGTAAAGGGTAGCCACGGCAACTAATTTAAAGGGTGGAATTTTCCGGCCACGCTCACCCCAAAACCAAAAAATCCCACTCGAGGTCAACGGACCTTTCCATGGTTTGCCCCCTCCGCCCCACCCGTTACAATTCCCATAGCAGGCGGGACAGGAAAATTCCCCCCATAGAGTACATTACCAATAGTTTCCTAGAGCAATGTGTCATGGAGCCAAGCAGGGAACAAGTTATTTTGAATCTGGTGATGAGTAAGCTTAATAGATGACCTCAGAGTAAAAGATGCCCTAGGAAGTAGTGATCATAACATGATGGAATTTAATACTCAGTTTGAAAGTGAGTAACATGGGTCTGGAACTACTGTGTTTAACTTAAATAAAGGGAATTACGATGAAGTAAGGATAGGTTTAGCTAAAGTGGACTGGGCAATAGATTAGCAGGGGAGACTGTAAGTAAGCAGTGGCAGACATTTAAGGAGGTAATTCATGACTCTCATCAAAAATATATCCCAGCAAGGAGGAAGGGGATACACCAACCGGGGCTAACCACAGAGGTTAAGGAGAGTATTAAGTTGAAAGAAAAAGCATATAAGGAGACAAAAGTCAGTGATAGCCCCGGAGACTGGGATAAATTCAGAATCCAACAAAGGAAGACTAAAATGATCACAAAGAGAGAAAAAATCAACTACGAGGGCAAACTAGTGAGAAATTTAAAAACTGACAATAAGAGCTTCTTTAAATATATAAAAAAAGAGAGAGAGGTCAAAGTGAACGTAGACCCCTTAGTAAATGAATCTGGGGAGATAGTTATGGGGAACGAGGAAATGGCAGAGGAATTAAACAGATATTTTTCATCAGTCTTTACGGTGGAAGATGCTTCAAACATCCCATTAACGATGAAGAATATGGGGGGGGGGAATTAAGTACCATCCCCAGAGAAGTACTATTAGACAAACTGATGGTGCTCAAGGCTCCCTGGCCCTGATAGCTTGCGTCCAAGGATCCTAAAAGAAGTAGTTACAGAGATAGTGGATGCATTGGTTGTAATTTTCCAGAAATCCTTGGATTCTGGAGAAGTACTGGAGGATTGGAAAACTATCAGTATGACACCCTTATTCAAAATGGGAGGGAAACAAAAAGCAGGTAAACATAGACCGATTAGCCTAACATCTACTGTTGGAAAAATTTTGGAATCAATTATGAAGGAAGTAATAGCAGCACATTTGGAAAATTATAATCTAATCAAACAGGGTTAGCATGGCTTCATGAAAGGGAAATCATGTCTAACTAATTTATTAAAGTTTTTCGTGGAAATCTCAACCAGAGTGAATAGAGGGGAACCAGTAGATGTGTTGCATTTGGACTTCCAGAAGGCGTTCGACAAGGCACCTCACAAAAGTTTAAATCGTAAGAAAAGAACCCATGGAGTTGAAGTTGTCATGGATTGGCCAATGGGCAGGAAACAATGAGAGGAAATAAAAGGGTTCTTTTTCAGGTTGGCAAACTGAAAGGGAAGCGATGGCCCAGTGATATTATCGCTAGACTATTAATCCAGAAACTCAGCTAATGTGCTGGGGACCCGGGTTCAAATCCTACCACAGCAGGTGGTGGAATTTGAATTCAACAAAAAATTTCTGGAATTAAGAATCTACTGATGAAACCATTGTCGATTGTCAGAAAAACCCATCTGGTTCACTAATGTCCTTTAGGGAAGGAAATCTGCCGTCCTTACCTGGTCTGGCCTACATGTGACTGCAGAGCCACAGAAATGTGGGTGACTCTCAATTGCCCACTGAAATGGCCTAATAAGCCACTCAGTAAGGGCAATTAGGGATGGGCAATAAATGCAGGCCAGTAAGTGACTATGAATATATAAAAAACAGAATATGGATATAAAAAATATGTTGAGAGTTTCGAAGCAGGCCTCACGAGATGTGTCGATTGTTGGAAAAACCTATCTGGTTCACTAATTACTCACAACTACTATATACAGCTCTGCGCAGGCCGTAATCCAGCCTTCATCCTAATGTTTACATAGACTGATTACTTGACTGGAATATAACTGACTCATAAAGTATACATGACATTTTACTGATAGAGTCACAGGTTGGAGTGAACATCTGCAGTCGGGATCACAGATAGTAGTGAAAGTCTAGCACAGAGGCTACACCTTTTATCTTCCAGCCTTACACACGGTGTCATAGAATCATAGGCCAGAATGTGAGGGCCATTCACGCAGCAGGATTTTCCAGTCCCACTGCAGTAAACAGAAATGGATGCCAAATTCTCCGACTTCGCTGCAGCGGGAGTGTGGCATGAACATGCCTGTATAGTTTTACAGCAGGAAAAGAGGCCCTTCTGCCCATCGTGATATGATGCTATCGTGATGACCCTATGCAATTTCTTAAAGGCACATGTCATCATCAGCATCCACATGAATACAATATCACACCATGCCAGTTTTTCAGGAGGCTCGATGTGCCACGTGGCACAGTGCCAGAATTTGCAAGATATGCAGCCTAGTAGACCCGGTAGCCAAGCTGTAACAATAATCAGAGTTACCACTGCCCTTAGTTTCTTGGCTCTGGATCCTTCTAGGTCTCTGCTGCAGACATTAGCCCCATCGCTGCAAGTACATGAGATAGGATGGCTTATTGCTTTATTGACAGGGTTGGCCATGATGCCAACTGAACACGCAGTGAGGCCAGTCAGAGTGAGCGGGCGCTTGGATTTGCACCTTGGGCTGACTTCATACAAGCGCAAGGCATCAACAACCAACAATATGGCAATTAAGGACCTACATGTCATCCAGGAATGCTCACCAACTGTGAGGGTTTCCACGCCATTGATGTGCCAATACCACAAGAAAGGTCTTTTCGCAAGATTCCCAGACAGCTGCCATGCTACTTTCATCCTGGAGCCGCCCCAGTTCTCAAATATCTTCCCTCGCGGAAACACAGCTATCTCCCCCTACCGCTCCCCCCTCCTCTCCACCCCCCACCCCCCCCCCCCCCCCCCCCGCCACCCCCCCCCCCCCCCCCCAGCCCCACTGCCACAGGAAGCGGAGCGGGCGAGGGGTGGATAATGGAAAGGTCCATCGACCTCGGGTGGGGTTTTACAGTTTTAGGATGAGCGGGGCTGTAAAATCCCGCCCATAGGATCAGTGAGGAGATGAACTCCCCCCAAGCTTACAGTATCATACAACCTATTGAAACTGAATCCCATGGGACAGTAATTCCAACTTTATCACCACATTCAGCAGAATATTGAGCTGAATGACGATAATCCATTCCATAAATAGTTCAGGCTCTTCAAATGCTTCCAACGTTCAAGATTGCCCCTATTTTTCTCCCCACATGGACAGGCACACACACACACACACATATGTAAACACTCACAAACACATGCGCACGCTTGAGTGTGGTCCAGTGTTACTCAGATTCCTTTCGATTGGACGAAGGGTCATCCAGGCACGAAACGTTGTCTCTATTCTCTCTCCACAGATGCTGTCAGACCTGCTGAGATTTTCCAGCATTTTCTGTTTATGTTATAGCTCCACAATAATTTGCTTTAACCTCCTGGTTTTAGTTAAGCTTTACCAAAAGATTTTGACATCATAGAAAGTCTGTCCAACAAATCGAAATTCCAGGCAAAAGTTATAGCCAAGCGCACAAGTTATAGAAGGAGTCTGAGGATCAGAGGCTGAGGGAAAGACATCCCAGATATGGCAGAGTTCCAGCATTTCCTAGCCCCGCTGGAGGTGGGGGCTTTAGTCAATTCCAGACTGGATCCCTAATCCTCCGCAAGTTTCAACCCTCTGCTATGTTACTACATGCCTTACACATTCAGATCACACAATTGGAGTTCGCGAAAAATCCCTCGAGGGATTGGGGCCTATCGCAACTTAGACGCACGAGCGATTACTTATTGACTGCAGAAAGTAAGAACTAAAGTCCTGACTGCGGGATAGTAATGATGTTAATACTGTTCAAACACTGGGAAAAGGGTTTAATCCAGGTTTACCTGTTAATTCAGATTGAATGTGAAGTTTAGAGTGCGGATGGAACGAAAAAGACCCATGTCAAGGGTCTGTGAGTTTGTTTCTTTAAATCACATTCCAAACATATTGTCCCAATCAGAATCCTTAATATTCAGCAAGACAGCCGAAGAATTATCTATGAACCTTACCAATTAATTTAAGTATCTGACCCCCAAAAATGTCTGATGTTACTGGCTTTTGATAAGTTAAGGATGGCCCCCTTAAGTGCAGATTTTTCTCGTTTTAAGAGCTTGCTTTGTTAAATGTCGCAGATGCTTAAAGTTTTTTCTGGGACTGAGCTACAAAGAAAAATGTTTCTGTAATATAGTGCAGCTTTAATATCCAGTGACAGCTGCATCAGGCTTAACAGCAACAAATTAAGAATGAAGTACGATCCAGAGCCTGAAAGTGAACCAGATGTTCTATCTCTTTGCTTTCCTATCAAGCAGCCCCATATGGTTTTGGGAAAGTGAGACAAACAGATCTGTCTGGGGCTGAGATGCACCGGTGTGATTGATGAAGGAACCTCAAATTTTTGATTATACATGCATTACAATTCACTTTGATACTGCCCATGTTACAATTGCTGCCTTTTTCAGACAGACACTATTGCCTGGTTGGATGGCTTGAAGGGAGACTAAAATGGTTTTCTAAAGGTTTCCCTTCTGAGATTCATGAAAATAGTCCACTCGTTGAGTCAACAAATTGACTTCATAAACTTAATCCTGGGTGCCTACCACGGATAGGCTAATCATGGGCGGCACGGTGGCACAGTGGTTAGCGCTGCTGCCTCACAGTGCCAGGGACCCGGGTTCGATTCCCGGCTTGGGTCACTGTCTGTGTGGAGTTTGCACGTTCTCCCTAGGTCTATATGGGTTCCCTCCGGGTGCTCCGGTTTCCTCCCACAGACTGAAAGACGTGCTGGTTAGGTGCATTGACCATGCTAAATTCTCCCTCAGTGTACCCGCACAGGTGGCAGAATGCGGCGACTAGGGGAATTTCACAGTTCATTGCAGCATTAATGTAAGTCTTACTTGTGACGCTAATAAATAAACTTTTAATCGTTGGCTTCAGGAACATTCTAAAGAGACCGAAGTCTCCGTACAAATGTACATTCTTTCCTTCTCACTTTCCTTTCTCATTTTATTTACAAGCTTAGAACAGGCGACAGAATCCCGACAGTGCCAGAAGGAGGCCATTCGGCCCATTGAATCTGCACCGATCACAATTCCAGTTGGGCCCTATCCCCATGACCCCATACATTTAACCTAGTGAGCCCCCTGGCACTATGGGGCAATTTAGCATGGTCAATTCACCTAACCTGCACATCTTTGGAGTGTGGGAGGAAACCGGAGCACCTGGAAGAAACCCACACGGACATGGGGAGAATGTGCAGACTCTGCACAGAAATTACCTAAGCCGGGAATTGAACCCAGGTCCCTGTGGCTGTGAGGCAGCAGTGCTAACCACAGTGCCACCGTGCCAGCCTATATGACATGAAGACATACACATCAGTAAGCAAGGTATATTTAGATTTGAAAAGGATTTGCAATTATATAGACTCTCTCATGACCCAAAGGATGTCCCAAAATACTTTATAACCAATCAAGTAGGAAATAGGGGCGGCACGGTGGCATAGTGGTTAGCACTGTCGACAGCTCCAGGGACCCAGGTTCGATTCCAGCCTCAGGTCATTGTCTGTGTGGAGTTTGCATTTTCTCCCCGTGTCAGTGTAGGTTTCCTGCGGGTGCTCCAGTTTCCTCCCACACTCCAAAGATGTGCGGGTTAGCTGGATTGGCCGTGCTAAATTGCCCCTTAGTGTCAGGGGAACCAGATAAGGTAAATGTAAGGGGTTACGGGGATAGGCCTGCGTGGGATTGTGGTCGGTACAGACTCGATGGACCGAATGGCCTCCTTCTGCACTGTAGGGATTCTACGATTCTATGAAATATAGCAGCCAATTTGCACACAGCAAGCTCCCCAAAAGAACAAGTGTGATAGCAATCACAAAATCTGTTTTTGTGGCGTTTATATTGAAGGATAAGTATTGAGCAGAATGTTGGGGATAACATCTCTAACCCTTCTTCACAGTGGCACCATGGTAGGGGTGGCACGGTGGCACAGTGGTTAGCATTGCTGCCTCACGCGCCAGGGACCCGGGTCCAATTCCAGCCTCGGGTGACAGTCTGTGAGGAGTCTGCACATTCTCCCCGTGTCTGCGTGGGTTCCCTCCAGGTGCTCCGGTTTCCTCCCACAGATCAAAAGACGTGCTGGTTAGGTGCATTGGCCGTGCTAAATTCTCCCTCAGTGTACCCAACCAGGCGCCGGAGTATGGCGACTAAGGGATTTTCACAGTCACTTCATTGCAGTGTTAATGTAAGCCTACTTGTGACACTAGTAAATAAACATTTGGGGGCAGCATGGTGGCACAGTGGTTAGCACTGCTGCCTCACAGCACCAGGAGCCCAGTTTGATTCCTGGTTTGGGTCACTGTCTGTGTGGAGTTTGCACATTCTCCCCGTGTCTGCGTGGGGGATTAGCCATTGTAAATCATAGAATCATAGAATCCCTACAGTGCAGAAGGAGGCCATTTTGTCCATCCAGCCTGTAACGAAATCAATCCTACCCAGGCCCTACCCTTGTAACCCCACGTATTTATCCTGATAGTCGCCTTGTCACTAAGGGGCAATTTAGCTTCACTCACCAATCTGAAATCTACAGTGTTTATCACCTACTCCCAAAGACAATTTCTATGATTTAATGAGAATGGCATCTTGTAACGATATGCTAATTACCTAAATTAATTAACTTTGATATTTGTAATACCCACCTGACCCGCACATCTTTGGAGTGTCTGGGGCGAAGGGGATAGGGTGGGGGAGAGGGCCTGGGTAAGATATTCTGTCAGAGAGTCGGTACAGACTCAATGGGCTGAATGGCCTCCTTCTGCACTGTAGTGATTCTATGATACAAAAATAGGGAAATCGGATATTTCACATCCACCTGACAGGACTTTGGTTTAACATTTCATACTAAAGACAGCTTAGCATTCCCTCTAGTACTGCAATAGAGTGTCAGCCTTGATTTATTTGTTCAATTCCCAGCTTGGGTCATTGTCAGTGCAGAGTCTGCATGTTCTCCCCGTGTCTGCTTGGTTTTTTTTCCGGGTGCTCCAGTTTCCTCCCACAGTCCGAAAGATGTGCTGGTTAGGTGCATTGGCCATGCTAAATTTTCTCTCAGTGTGCCCGAACAGGTGCTGGAGTGTGGCGACTGGGGCATTTTCACAGTAACTTCAGATACTGATTGTATCACAGCTTGGTATGGCTCCTGCTCTGCCCAAGACCGCAAGAAACTACAAAAGGTTGCGATTTTAGCCCAATCCATCACGCAAACCAGCCTTCCATCCATTGACACTGTCTACAATTCCCGCTGCCTCAGAAAAGCAGCCAGCATAATCAAGGACCTCATGCACCCTGGACATTCTCTCTTCCACCTTCTTCTGTCGGGAAAAAGATACAAAAGTCTGAGGTCATGTACCAACTGACTCAAGAACAGCTTCTCCCCTGCTGCCAATTATGCTGGCTGCTTTTCTGAGGCAGTGGGAATTGTAGACAGTGTCAATGGATGGGAGGCTGGTTTGCGTGATGGATTGGGCTAAATTCACAACCTTTTGTAGTTTCTTGCAGTTTTGGGCAGAGCAGGAGCCATACCAAGCTGTGATACAATCAGTGTCTGAAGTTACTGTGAGAATGCCCCAGTCGCCACACTCCAGCACCTGTTCGGGCAGACTGAGAGAAAATTTAGCATGGCCAATGCACCTAACCAGCACATCTTTCGGACTGTGGGAGGAAACCGGAGCACCTGGAAAAAACCCATGCAGACACGGGGAGAACATACAGACTTTTGAATGGAGCTACCTCGCACTAAGTTGATCTTTCTCTACACCCTAGCTATGACTGTAACACTACATTCTGCACCCTATCCTTTCCTTCTCTATGAACGGTATGCTTTGTCTGTATAGCGCGCAAGAAATAATACTTTTCACTGTATCCCAATACATGTGACAATAATAAATCAAATCAAATGTAAGCCTACTTGTGACACTGAGAAATAAACTTTAAAATTTTAAAAAAAGCTTAAACTGCCACTAACATTGATCCTGAAACTAAATAAAAGTTTTCTCATGAAATGAAAATGGTAAATATTGCAAACAAAGTACATATTCTTGTGAAATTGCAATCTGACCCCAGGGTTCAGACAATGGATATAAACTACTTATGTTTCACTTTAAAACTTTATGAGATTGTTGCAAACCATCAGCTGGAATAATTGTCTTGTGAAAACTCACAAGCCTCCATTTTTTTCTGAGCAATATTGTGAAATGATAATACATTTCTGTCACAGAAGAATGTTCACATCTGCTTTGTACATTTTAAAGTTGTTATTTGTTTTAGAAATGCAGTGTATATCTATCTAAATGGTGAATGAAAGATATTGAAGCTACAATTCTCTCAGGGGAATATGGAACAGATTTCAAAATATACCATTTAGTCACATATGGGTGATCTTAGATGGGGTCTAAATGTATTTTTTTAAATTCATTCGTGGGGCATGGGCACAGCTGGCTGGCCAGCATTCATTGCCCATCCTTATAAGAACTGGATAAAAGCAAATTACTGCGGATGCTGGAATCTGAAACCAAAAGAGAAAATGCTGGAAAACCTGACTGACTGATTGGGTCACTGTCTGTGCGGAGTCTGCACGTTCTCCCCGTGTCTGCGTGGGTTTCCTCCGGGTGCTCCAGTTCCCTCCCACAGTCCGAAAGACGTGCTGGTTAGGTGCATTGGCCATGCTAAATTCTCCATCAGTGTACCCGAACAGGCACTGGAGTGTGGCGACTAGGGGATTTTCACAGTTAGCATCAAAGTTGACAAAGGGTCATCTGGACTCAAAACGTCAGCTCTTTTCTCTCCTGACAGATGCTGCCAGACCTGCTGAGATTTTCCAGCATTTTCTCTTTTGATTGCCCATCCCTAGTTGCCAGAGGGCGGTTGAGAGTCAACCGCGTTGCTGTGGCTCTGGAGTCACATATAGGCCAGACCAGGTAAGGACGGCAGATTTCCTTCCCCAAAGGTTATTAGTGAACCAGGTGGGATTTTCTGAAAATCGACAATGGTTTGTTTCATGGTCATCAGTACTGTTTTAATTCCAGATATTTTTTATTGAATTCAAATTCCACCATCTGCCGTGGTGGGATTCGAACCCGGGTCCCCCAGAGCATTAGCTGAGTTTCTGGATTGATAGTCCAGCAATAATACCACCGGGCCATCGCCGCCCCTATTTTCAGTGCACCTTGAGATCGGGAAGTCAGGGGTGGGGAGAGGAGGAATCAATAGTGTTGAGCATTCGTTGGGCACAGAATCACTTGCACTGACATCATTGAACAGCCTCCCAAGGTTGGGTGTTGTAGGGAGAGGAGTAGGCCGTTCAGTCCCTCACCCCTGCTCCATCATTCAGTCAGGCCATGGCTGGCATGCACCTCACTCCATTCACCTACCTTAACTCTGTATTCCTAAATGCCCTTCCCTGACAAAAAAAATCCATCTCAAGTCTTAAAGACTCCAATTGATTCAGCATTCTCAACCTTTCTCGGGAAAAGCATTTAGTATAGGAGGTGGGACGTAAAGTTACAACTGTAGTAGACATTGGTAAGGCCACATCTGGAGTGCTGTGTACAATTCTCGTCGCCCTGCTATAGGAAGGATGTTATTAAACTGGAAAGGGTGCAAAAAAGATTTACAAGGATGTTACTGGGATTGGAAGGTTTGAATTATAAGGAGAGGCTGGAACTTTTTTCCCTGAAGCGTAGGAGAATGAGAGGGGTGTCCTTATAGAGGTTTATAAAATCATGAGGGGCAATAGATAAGGTGAATAGCCCAGGTCTTTTCCCCAGGGTAGGGGGAGTCCAAAACTAGAGGGCATAGGTTTAAGGTGAGAGGGGGAAGATTTAAAAGGGGCCTGAGGGGCAACTTTTTCACACAGAGGGTGGTGTGTGTATGGAATGAGCTGCCAGAGGAGGTGGTAGAGGGGGGTACAATTACAACATTTAAAAGACATTCGGACAGGTACATGGATAGGAAAGGGTTAGAGGGATATGGGACGAGTTCAGTTGATTCTGGTTCTGGTTGGCATGGACAAGTTGGGCCAAAAGGCCTGTTTCCGTGCTGTATATCTCTATGACCGGAAGAGGATTCCAGATTTTTGCCACCCTCTGTGGGGCGAAGTATGACTTGATTTCATTCTTAAATAGCCTGCCTTTTGTTTGAAGACTAAGTCCCCTCCCTCATCCTTAGTTCACCCACTCAAGGAAGCAACAACATAAAGAAAAGTCCATGGTGTTCAATTTTGTAAAAATAAATTTAGGCATGCTGGCCATTTATGTTTCATAGTGTATTTTTCTGCAGATACTGTCAAATCAAGAATAGAACAAGCTTTCAGTCATGTGTGTAAGTTTTGTGTGGAACATGGTCAAAAGGTGGTTTTGTAGACGCAGGGGTAGTAGTTTCAGTTGTATGGGCAATGCTCCAAGAGGGTTTCTTAATTCTAACCGACCCAGCTTCTATTCACCTGTGATGGAATGGCTGCAAACCACATCTTGAGAACTAGGTCACTTGCAAGGTTACGGCATGGTGTCTTTCCCTTTAAGAGCACTGCCGTGTCATCTGTCCCAATCGGCCAATGGGTGTTGGAACGGCCCAAATGTATTTTCATCGAGATAACCAATTCCTTTTCTGCATGGATGACCTGAGACTGAGACCTTTAGCAATGGAACTCACACTGGCTGCCTAACCAGAGGAGGTTGGATTGAGGTTTTACACGGTTTCAGACCCACAACTCGAAGGAGCTTTTGGATAATATGGATAATGTGAATATGTTATGGGGTGGGGGGGAGGGAGTGGGATGGCTTCCTTCTGCGCTATAAAGTTTGCATGCTCTCCCCATGTCTGCGTGGGTTTCCTTCGGGTGTTCCAGTTTCCTCCCACAGTCCGAAAGATGTGCTGGTTATGTTGATTGGCTAAATTGACCTTTAGTGTCAAGGGGATTAGCAGGGTAAATGCATGGTTATGGGAATAAAGCCTGGGTAGGATTGTGGTTGGTGCAGAGTCGATGGGCCGAATGGCCTCCTTCTGCACTGTAGGGATTCCATGATTCTAATCACCTGACCAGTGCCTAAGCCAACAGACAAGACAGATAATCTCATCATCTATTTAATTGATGTTATTGGGACCTTGCTGTGTACAAATTGAATGTCACATTTCTTATTTTACAACAGTGACTGCGCTCCTAAAATTTCTTCACTGGCGGTGAAGCGCGTTGGGGATTTCCGAGGGCAAGGCTGGGATTTTCCAGCCCCTCCAGAACGGGTTTTCTGGCTGCAGAGACACTGAACACCGGTGGGATTTTCCAATCCAGCCAAGGTCAACGGCCGTTTGCGTTGTTTGTCAGCCGTGCCATCGGGGGAGCCCACCGCGGAGGGTCACCTACAGCGGGACCACAAGATCCCTCCGGCAGGAAGGACTGGAAATCCCCAGCCTCGGTCTATACATATCAAAGTTCCTTCTTTTCATTGGCAGAAGCCAGGTCAATCAATGCTCGCCAGCAAGAATTAACGGACGTTCCGTGTCACTCAACTGGCTGAGAGACGTTTAACCAGCTAAATAACAGCAAAGGACATAAATCCACTTCAGAGAGCAGGAAATTAGGAAATGAAGCACAGCGGTGCACTTGAATAGCCCGGTTCAGTGACATGACCACTTCCAGAATAGGAAAAACTGATTTATTGGTCCAGATGTCCAGAATCAAACTGTCTGCTGTTGAGGGGAGATCTGATAGAGGTCTACAAAATTATGAGAGGCATAGACCGGGTGGATAGTCAGAGGCTTTTTGCCAGTGTGGAAGTATTATATGGGGCATAGAAAGGATAGATTTTTCCAAGGATGGAAGTGTCAATTACAAAGGGCCACAGGTTCAAGGTGAGAGGGGGAAAGTTTAAGGGAGATGTGCGGGGGAAGTTTTTCACGCAGAGAGTGGTGGGCGCCTGGAACGCGCTACCAGAGGTGGTGGTGGAAACAGGCACATTAGCAACATTTATGAGGCATCTGGGTGGGTTCATGAATGGGTCGGGAGTAGACAGAGACAGATAAAGGGTTTTTTTTAGTTTAGTTAGGGCATCATGATCGGCACAGGCCTGGAGGGCCGAAGGGCCTGTTCCTGTGCTGTACTTCTCTTTGTTCTTTTCTCTTTGTGTGGGCGAGAGTTTTGAAATCAGAAACAAATCATAAACTTCAACATGGCATTTTTAAAGACAGAATTTCATCATTGTCCACTTCTATAGGTTGCATCGAAAATGATAAATGAAATTCTTGGTTAACACTTCCCCACTCCGTGCTTGTAATTAATGATTCAGCTGTGAAAATCTTGCAGGGGATTAATTGCTCAGCTAACCAGCACTTCAGGAGCTTTTCGTGAGTTTATTACTCGACAATTTAAAGTGCTTCTGAGCCCAGGGCTTCAGCTGATTGATAGGCAGAAAAACCTGGGCAACATTCAGGCTTGGGCTGATATGTGGCGAGGAACATTCACACCACACAAGTGCCAGGCAACGACCATCTTCAACAAGAAATAATCCAACCATCCCTCCACGGCATTCAATGACATTCCCATCACTGATACCCCTATATCGGGGCGGCACTTGGCACAGTGGTTAGCACTGCTGCCCCACAACGCCAGGGACCCGGGTTCAAATTCGGCCTCGGCTCACTGTCTGTACAGAGTTTGCACATTCTCCCCGTGTCTGCGTGGGTTTCCCCCAGGTGCTCCCACAGTCCAAAGATGTGTGGGTTATGTTGATTGGCCATGTTAAATTGACCCGAATGTCAGGGGGACTAGCTAGGGTAGATATATGGGGTTATGGGAATAGGGCCTGGGTGGGATTATGGTCAGTGCAGACTCGATGGGCCGAATGGCCTCCTTCTGCACTGTAGGATTCTATGATTCTATCAACGTCCCTGAGATTCCCATGACCAGAATCTGAACTGGACCAGCCATCTAAATGCTGTGGCTACCAGAGCAGCTCAGAGGCTGGGAATCCTGCTGCAAGTAACTCACCTCCTGACCCCCCAAAGCCTGTCCACCATCTACAAGGCACAATACTCTCCAATTGCCTGGATGAGTGCAGCTCCAGAAAGATTCAAGAAGCTTGACATCATCCAGGACAAAGCAGCCCACTTGATTGGCACCCCATCCACCTTAAACATTCACTCCTTCCACACTGATGTGCAATGGCTGCAGTGTGTACCATCTACATGATCATAGAATCACCATGATGCAGAAGAGGCCATTTCGCCGATCAAGTCTGCACCAACTCTCTAACAGAGTATCTGTTCCAATCCCTCCCTCTCTCCTGCCCTATTCCTGTAACCCCACACATCTAATCTATACATCTTGGGACACGAAGGGGCAATTTAGCATGGCAATCCACCTAAACTGCACATCTTTGGACTGTGGGAGGAAACCGGAGCACCCGGAGGAAACCCAAGCAGACACGGGGAGAACGTAAAAACTCCACGCAATCACCCGAGGCCGGAATTGAACCCGGGTCCTTGACGCTGTGAGGCAGCCATGCTAACCACTGTGCCACTGTGATGCACTGCAGCAACTCACCAAGGCTCCTTATACAACCTTCCAATCACAAAACCTCCACCCACTAAAAGGACAAAGGCAGCAAATGCATGGGAACACCACCACATGTAGGTTCCCTCCAAGCTGCACACCATCTTGACTTGGAACTAACTCCGTGGCTGTTCCTTCACTGGCACTGGGTCAAAATCCTGGAACTCACTCCCTAACAGAGTGGATGTACCTACACCACAGGGACTGTGCCACCACCTTCTCAAGGGAAATTAAGGATTTAAGGGTGGGCAATAAAAAATTTTTCATTCACTCGTGGAACATGGGTGTTGCTGGCCGGCCAGCATTTATTGCCCATCCCTAGTTGCCCTTGAGAAGGTGGTGGTGAGCTGACCTCTTGAATCGCTGCAGTCTATGTGATGTGGGTTGACCCACAATGCCGTTCGGGAGGGAATTTCAGGATTTTGACCCAGCGACTGTGAAGGAACGGTGATATATTTCCAAGTCAGGATGGTGAGTGGCTTGGAGGGGAACTTGCAGGTGGTGGTGTTCCCCTGTATCTGCTGCCCTTGTCCTTCTAGATGGAAGTGGTCATGGGTTTGGAAGGTGCTGTCTAAGGATCTTTGGTGAATTGCTGCACTGCATCTTGTAGATAGAACACACTGCTGCTACTGAGCATCGGTGCTGGAGGGAATGGATGTTTCCTTAACCAGCAATAGCGACAACATCTCATGAAAGAATTAAAAAATGTGCCAGAGAGCTGTAAAGTTATCTCAATGATAGTTGCTGGATGCCCCAAGTGGAGTTGGACTTCAGAACACCGCTTCCCAGCCACTGGCAGTGCTAAACCAGTCAATGCAACACATACAGAAAACCTCATACCAAACACATCCTCTGCCAAAGCATTTAGCTGCCCCATCATTGACTTAACTCCAGCCAGGTGGATGAGCAAATTCATGCCTTTTAATTGTCCCCAAAGTGGAAAACTGCCACATTTTTCCTATGAAAATCTCAGTGACAAGGTATTAAAAGTTTATTTATCAGTCACAAGTAGGCTTACATTAACACTGCAATGAAGTTACTGTGAAAATCCCACACCCCTGCGCCTGTTCGGGTACACTGAGGGAGAATTTAGCATGGCCAATGCACCTAACCAGCCGGTCTTTTGGACTGTGGGAGGAAACTGGAGCACCCGGAGGAAACCCACGCAGACACGGGGAGAATGTGCAAACTCTGCACAGGCAGTGGCCCAAGTTGGGAATTGAACCCAGGCCCCTGGCACTGTGAGGCAGCAGTGCTAACCACTGTGCCACCGTGCCGTCGCAAGCCTTAACAAGAGTTTTGTTTTAAATTATCAATTTATTCCCTTTTTTCCCTGAAGGAGGAAGAATGAAGTGCTGAGACTTTTATTGTTTACTTATCCCTGTCGTTCTTAACGTGAAGCTGAAAGGACCGACCCCCAGTATGTCAAAAAAAAGCATCCACGCCAAAAGCATTGTGAAGCGAGTTGTTATTTACTGAGGCTTGAGACCACCAGGCTGATTGCAAAACGCTCAAACAGAGTTAGCGAGAGGATTAGCTTCTATTAGACATAAAAATAATTGGATTTGCTGTAAACAGTCAGTTAGTCTGGGAAATTACAGTATCTTCTAGAGAGGCATAAAATCTTAACCTGCGTGATGGATGTTAAAGCAAATTAGATGCAGCGTTTCAATAATTGCGTGCAATATCTGTTTTCATTCCAACGGTGATTCCACTCTTATCTACAGACACACACGGCAACAAGAATTAAAACAGCTACACATGGCATGGCCGGCAGTAATGCGAAATCCCTCAAACGTTCATCAAATTATGCAACCTAATCCTTCACTTCAGCTACCCTCCGCTGTAATAAATGACATTTCCATTTCCCATACAATTAATTCACTCCCGGGGGTATGATTACTGTCTCCGTTAGATTATGCGGCAAGCCAATCTTTTGGGCTCCTGACTGAAATTTGCAGAGTTAATAATTTTCATTGCCTTCGCTGTCACTGCGTCGGGGAAATTCGCAAAACTCAATGGACTGAAGCCAAACCTCCCAAGTCTCCAACGTCGGGATGGCAGGGTGGCACAGTGGTTAGCACTGCTGCCTCACAGCGCCAGGGACCCGGGTTCAATTCCCAACTTGGGTCACTGCCTGTGTAGAGTTTGTACATTCTCCCCGTGTCTGCGTGGGTTTCCTCCGGGTGCTCCGGTTTCCTCCCTCGCTCCAACAGACATGCTGGTTAGGTGGATTGGCCATGCTAAATTCTCCCTCAGCGTACCCGAACAGGTGCCAGAATGTGGCGACTAGGGGATTTTCACAGTAACTTCATTGCAGTGTTAATGTAAGCCGACTTGTGACTAATAAATAAAACTTTAACTTTAAAGTGCGTTGTCTTATCACATCTCGGTAATGGTCTCAAGCTGCATTATATGTCAGTGAGAGAAAAACTCCACTATTCCCATTGCAATTATTCCCCAAGACCACAACACTAATTATAGGTGGCACGGTGATGCAGTGGTCAGCACTGCTGCCTCACAGCACCAGGGGCCAGAGTTTGATTCCGGTCTTGGGTCACTGTCTATGTGGAGTCTGCACGTTCTCCCCGTGTCTGCGTGGGTTTCCTCCGGGTGCTCCGGTTTCCTCCCACAGTCCAAAGATGTGTGGGATGGGCTGATTGGCCATGCTTATTTCTCCCTTAGTGTCCCGGGATGTGTATGTTAGAGGGATTAGTGGGGTAAATATGTGGGGTTACGGGGATAGGACCTGGGTGTGATTGTGGTCGGTACAGACTTGATGGGCCAAATGGTCCCCTTCTGCACTCTAGGGATTCTATGATTTAGCTCTGAGCACAAAACTGTATTAGGCTGCTACGGCTGCAGAGTCTGCCCTCAAACATTACTGCCCCTTTTGACTCACTGTTCTAGCACCTTCACAAGTCGAAGTGTCATCTTGTTGGTTTAATTGTCTATCTTGCAGGCCAAGTTTAGGCCTTACATTGTAACAGCACAAACAGGTGTCGGTTATTCATCATGGACTCCTTGTCCATTCAATTGGATGATGTCAACTTCCTTCACAGAGCGCCTTCCCTCGACATTCAAGGACATTACTATTGGTGAATCTCTCACCAATAATAACCTGGGAGTCCCCATTGACTACAAACTCAACAGGGCCTGTCATATATTTGCCATGTCTACTACAGCAGGTCAGAGGTTGGGTACTCCGGAGTGAGTGTCTCAACTTCAGCCTCCCCAAAGCCTTGCCACCATCTACAAGGCACAAGTCAGGAGTGTGGTGGAATGCCCTCCACTTGTCTCATTGGGTATAGCTGCAGCATCCCTCAAAAATCATAGAATCCCTAGTGCAGAAGGAGGCCATTTGGCCCATCAAGTCTGCACCGACCACAATCCCACTCAGTTCCTATCCCCGTAATCCTACATATTTACCTTGCAAATCCTCAACACCAGAATCTTCCAGCCCCGTCTGATATTCCACCATGCCAGTAGAGAAAGATGCTGAGCCAGAACACATCTGGAGAAACGTGGCCTGCAGATGTTGGGACTTACCTGGGCAAGATCTCGGGGCTTCCTCCGGAGTTGGGGATAAAGGCTGTCAGCAATCCTAGACCCAGCAGTGGGTGGAGAGGGTTGTGGGGGGGGGGGGAGCTTCCAGATTCAGTGCCATTGAGTAGGTCCATCTTCCAGCCTCAGAGTTTTCCCAGAAATCCATCTCCATTTTCAAGAGGTCCATCTTCTCTGTGCAATAGTGGGTCAGTGATGTTGGACGCATTTTCAATATGGTGCCTGGTTACAAAGGCGGACTTTGCGCCATCAGGCCTGCCCCGCCATGGAATACAACGCAAAATACTCCATTGCATAATGAATGAGGTTGGGGCTGGAATATATGGTATAATTTGCCAACCTCCTTCACAGCAGGAGACACTCAACATTCCCACCCCCGCCACGGGATTTATTCCCAGATGGGACAATTCCGCCCAAAGACTCGGGTCGGAATTGTGCTGTACCGTCCGCCACGGACATTGTAGCGGGTGGGACACGGACTACGATGGCACAGTGGTTAGCGCTGCTGCCTCACAGAACCAGGGACCCAGGTTCGATCCCCAGCTTGGGTCACTGCCTGTGTGGAGTCTGCAAGTTCTCCCCGTGTCTGCGTGGGTTTCCTCCGGGTGCTCCGGTTTCCTCCCACAGTCCAAAGATGTGCGGGTTAGATGGATTGGCCATGCTAAATTGCCCCTTGGTGTCAGGGGGACTGGCTAGGGTAAATGCATGGGGTTATGGGGATAAGTAGTGGGTGAAATTGTGGTTGGTGCAGACTCAATGGGCTGAATGGCCTCCTTCTGCACTGTAGGATTCTATGATTCTATGAAAAGGTCCGTTGACCTCGGGTGGGATTTTCCGGATTTGGGAAGAGCGGGTCCGGAGGATCCCACCAATGGGCTGTAAATCTGCACCCAGTATGACAAAAGAAAGTCCTCGGGTTTTGCTGTAATATGTTTTCAATTTCACACTATTTCAGGAAGTTACGACTGACAACATTTAGCGAGAGGCTTTAATTAGAATTCTTTACAGCAAAACAACATGAAGCTTGCTATCTAAATAATGCCATCATTGGGTAACTGTTGTGTACTAAAGTCATCATTGGCAGACACACTTAAAAGCTGCAGCACTCCAAAGCATTGACGATGTATTAAGTCGCACACATCTTATTGCAGATTGATAAATTCCATTTGCTGCATATTAAAATGCTGCAGGTGACAACACTGATGTAAATAAAAAGCTAAACATTTCTCCACAGTTTTGTTACCCAAAGGCCTTACTTTTAGACAACATAATTCCCTCCATTTTTAGAAGGGTTTATCCTGGGGAATTTAAGAGTCTCTCGGCCAAATCTATGTCTTCAATGATTATGGGATTTACCAAGAATTTATTAACATTCAGCTATGGAGGGTACGAATATTTTTCACCCCGAAGCAATAATGACTTCTCTCAAAAGTATAGAGTTTGAAGATTCCTTGCTCCGTTATCTAATTGAACATTGGCAGGACAAGTTCTGCTTCCTAGAGTAAGCTCTGCTAGTTGCCCAAGAAGGTGCAATGATGATGGGTACGGACATGTCAATGTCCCAACCCCCTGCACCCCACCCGGTTATAGTTAAAGGGGGTCACATAATCACAAGGGGGACATCACAAGTGATGAATATGATTTAATAGAATCATAGAATCTACAGTGCAGAAGAAGGCCATTTGACCCATCGAGCCTGCACTGACAACAATCCCACCCAGATCCTATCCACGTAACCCCATTCATTTACCCATGCTAGTCCCTCTGACACTAAGGGGCAATTTATCATGGCCAATCAACCTAACCCGCACATCTATGGCCTGTGGGAGGAAACCGGAGCACACCCACACAGACATGGGGAGAATGTGCAAACTCTACACAGACACTGACCCAAGCCGGGAATCGAACCCAGGATCCTGGCGCTATGAGGCAGCAGTGCTAACCGCTATGCTACTGTGCCGCTCTGCCGCCCATCTCTAGATCGCAGCTTCCTCTCAGCTGCTCTGAGCTAATAGGTGCCCCGGGGCTTCGCTGAGCCCCAACTCTGCAGAGCTACCAACTGGCTCCTGGGGCCCCTCTGAACCCTTAGCTCCTCACAGCTGACAACAGCACCTCAGCTCCCTGGATATAACCCTCTTCGACTAATTCTTCACTAACGGCTGTTCACTGACCCTTGAACTGATCTGTGTGACCTATTAATATATTGCAACAGGGCCACAACCCTGTTCCTAGGCAGAATTGAATGTAGCACCCATTGGAATAATCTGCGCCTCAAATGTTACAATCTTCTTTTAATTAACCATCACTATCCGTAAGTGCTAACTACAGGACCACAGAGACAAAATGTTTCCAAAAGATCTTAATTGGGTAAAGGCTGCAGAAAGCTGCAGCTCAGAGGGATTTGGTGGTCCTTGTGTATAAATCACAAAAAGCCAGCATGCAAGTTCAGCAGATAATTGGGAAGGCAAATGTAACGCTGGCCTTTATTTCAAAGGGAATGGAATATAAAAGTAGGGAAGTCTTGCTAAAGCTATACAAGGCACTAGTTCGGCCACACCTGGAATACTGTGAACAGTTTTGCTCCCCTTATCTAAGGAAAGATGTACCGGTATTGGAGGCAGTCCAGAGAAGGTTCACTAAGTTGATCGCGGGTATGGAGGGATTTTCTCATGAGGAGAGGTTGAGCAGGTTCGAACTGCACTCATTGCAGTTTAGAAGAATGAGGAGTAGACTTATTGAGACATCTTGGCCATAATTTTACCGCGTCACGGGAATCATAGCGGGCGAGGGGTGGACAATGGAAAGGTCCGTTGACCTCGGGCGGGATTTTACGGTTTTGGGACAAGCGAGGACATAAAATCCCACCCATAGGATTTAGGGGGCTTGATAGATGCTGAGAGATTGTTTCCCCTTGTGGGAGAGTCTAGGACCAGAGGGCATAATCTCAGAGTAAGGGATCACCCACTTAAGACAGAGATGAGGAGGAATTTCTTCTCTCAGCCGGTAGTGAATCTGTGGAATTGTTTACTGCAGAGAGCTGTAGAGGCTGGGTCATTAAGTATGTTCTAGGCTGAGATGGACAGATTTTTAATCAGTAAGGGACTCAAGGGTTATGGGGATAAGATGGGAAAGTGGAGTTAGACAGGGTAAAACTTACTCTAATACCTGGGTAACTACACAACTGACTCCCCAATCAACACCTCCAACCCCTGACTACCCCTGTGAGCACTCATTTACTCAGCCAGTCATTAAAATTCAAACCGGACCTTTAAACTAACTGTACAGCAGCCAGGCGATTAAAAAGTGAGTGTCTTGTCTTCCCGCTAACTCTACTCCACTTTGTCGGAGCTCTCCGAGGATTGCTGCGCTCTGCATTTCTGGAAAAGCCAGGCTCGGAAGAAATGCGGTAAATCATCAAGTTGGGGGAAATTCTGAGTGGAGCGGCAACATTACCGTCCCTGGGAAAATCAAGGCCATATAGTCTGACATTGGGTGTTATTCTGTGATTGGGCAGCACCTGCCAAACAATCCTGAGTGTGCTAAAAATTACACTAATAACCAACACGAGGGGATTTTCACAGTAACTTCATTGGTGTTAAAAGCAAATTACCGCGGATGCTGGAATCTGAAACCAAAAGAGAAAATGCTGGAAAATCTCGGCAGGTCTGGCAGCATCTGTAAGGAGAGAAAAGAGCTGACGTTTCGAGTCCAACTGACCCTTTGTCAAAGCTTTGACAAAGGGTCACTTGGACTCAAAACATCAGCTCTTTGATGAGTGCAAGATGAAAAACTTCCACGACATGTCTCCTTTGTTAGAAATAATTTATCCCACTACATCCAGGCAGCCACTTTATAAACTGTTTATCCCTCTTGCTCTCTTTGTCAAAGCTTTGACAAAGGGGTCATCTGGACTCGAAACGTCAGCTCTTTTCTCTTCTTACAGATGCTGCCAGACCTGCTGAGATTTTCCAGCATTTTCTCTTTTGGTTTCATTGGTGTTAACGTAAGCCTACTTGCGACACTAACAAATATACTTTAAAACTTTAAACTCTAAAATTTAACTTTAAAATTATCAGTTGGGCTTGCAACACAACTCACTTCCACTTGCTAAAGATTAAATATATTCACCTGCAGTGACCTATCCTCCTCAAGCAAATGAAGATGTCCAACCACTGCACCTTTATTGAATAAACAAAAACATGGAGGTATATTCACTATGGCAGTGTCCTGAACAACATGCCAATCAATCAGCACCCCTTTCTCATGCTGTATAAATTGTTGATCCCTTTGAAATTTGGTATTCTTGCACCTGTCCTGATGAGAGCAAGATGAAAAATTTACACGATGTATCTCCTTTCTCAGCAATAATTTATCCCATTACATCCAGGCAGCCATTTTATTAACTGTCTGTCCCTCTTGCTCTCGTAATGCTAAAGAATCATGAAGGATTGACAAGGTAGAGGCAGGAAAAGACTTTGAGGCCGATTCTCCCTGCCCACTGCGCTGCTCTAGCAGCCGGATTTTCCAGTTGTGCTCGCCCCCAAGACCGGAAATTCCTGCCTGAGGTCAATGGACCTTTGCATGGTCCGCCAAATTCCCTGTCCTGCCTGCTATGATTCCCGTGACAGGCGGGACGGGAAATTACTGCCCGCCCGAGGTCGGAATTGAACCTGGGCCCTGGTGCCGTGAGGCAGCGGCGCTGACCATTGTGAAACCGTAAATGAGTGACCTAACACCAGCCCGAGCCCTTCTCTCCCAGATCGGTGTGTCCTGTGATAGCCAGCGCTACCCCTCATTGGTCATCGGTCCCTCGGAATCTCCGTGGCAATTATTCGGAACTTACACTTCTCTCCAACAGCGGCGATATTAATGCCAACGTTGCCCGGGCAACCACTCCCTGCTCCCAACCCAATCCGCACACTGCAGCCGTGAATTATCAGGCAGAAATCTGAGTGTTGTTGGCACGTGGCCATTCTGCTGGGATTGGAAGCAGTTCCGATACGAGAGGCCAGCGCATGAAAGTCATTCATGTGCTAAGCCGTTGGCAGAGCAGAGATTCCTGCATTCTAACTGAAAACACTGGCGAGATGTGCAAAACATTCCACACAGCGACTTCAGAAAGGCACGGGAGCCAGGAAAATCACGAGTTGGGTTATTTCCAAACACTCGACCCCGCTCCCCAGGTATATATTGCCTCATGTGCAGCTTCAGTTCAATATCTTTGCAATAAAATGAGCAATACTGATTGACCCACTGACTTGGAAGCAGGGGCTATCAATCTAGTTCCCTAATCGGTCCACACATGACATTAATCCATCCGAAATCTTTGTCGACTTGACGTGGAGATTTATCTGCATATTTTGGATGGTCTGGGTAGGATTCCCTGAACAAATCTATGTGCTGCTTGGCTATCCTCCCAGCCCCTTTATGGTCTGTTGCATGCGATCTTGGCTATGAATCCTCCTCATCCTCCAGCCCATCTGCTGGTCTTCAAACTTCCAATATCAGATTAAGCAGAAGCGAGACCACGATTCAATGTCAGCGGTGATGTACTTCGCGTCACCGTCGAAAGGCACGAGGGAAACGGAATCAAGTGATAGAGAGAAGGAAAAGAAATGTTTTGAAGGTTAAACTCCTTCATGAGCTGTGAAGGTTGGAAGGTACCATCCTTTCCAGTTGCAGCGTTTTATATTGGCGGTTTTCAGAACAATAAACTCCACAGTGCCTTCGACCAGGAAAGCGTGACTAACCCCACAGCGCTTTATTAAGGGATATCGGGAAAAAGATATCTAAGCAAAAGGAGCAAAAAAACATGTGGGGTAATAGTAACCAGATTGGGGAGAGATAACATATCATCCGTGCATGGCAGTCAGTAATATCTCTGGTAGCGTTTTCAAGCGGCATTGGAAAGCATGATCCTTAATGCTTCCTAGATTTATTTTCCCCTTTAACATTCGTCTGAGATGTGTTGTGAAGTTTCACATCTGTGCTACTCTTTGCATTTTTTAATTCCTGATTTGAGCATCTGGTAACTGTTAACTTATCTACTCAACACGCATAAGAAATCTGTTTATACAAGTCGGATAAAGCAAATATTTAACCCTTGAAGGAATGTGAAAAGGCTGTTTGACCCACAGTCAATCACAGAAGGAGGTCATTCGGCCCATCGAGTCTGTACCGACCACAATCCCACCCAGGCCCTATCCCCATAACCTCACACATTTACCCTGCTAATCCCCCTGACACTAAGGGGTAGATCAGCATGGCCAATCCACCTAACTCGCACATCTTTGGACTGTGGGAGGAAACTGGGGCACCTGGAGGAAACCCACGCAGACACAGGGAGAAGGTACAAACTCCACGCAGACAGCCACCCAAGGCCGAAAGTGAACCTGGAACCCTGGCGCTGTGAGGCAGTGGTGCTAACCACTGTGCCACCGTGCCGCTCAACTGTGTGGTCTTGTGCCAATTTTCAAATGTTTCTGCAAAGAGGAATCATTTCTGAAAGCATCTGTTACCCAAAAGCAATGCAAAGTCATTCCCTAATATTTTATTATTTTCCATCCATTTTTTAAATTGTAGTTCCCTTTCTCGATGATCGGAGGGAAGGTGATGGCCTAGTGGTATTATCTCAGCTAATGTTCTGGGGATCTGGGTTCAAATCCCGCCACGGCAGTTGGTGGAATTTGAATTTAAAAAGTTTTTAAATCTGGAAGTAAGAATCTGGAAGCAACCCCCCATCCACATCTGGATTCAAATCGAAAACTTCATAACCATGGCCACAGCTGATGGAATCAATTTAACAGAGGGGGCCCTAAGATCACCATTTAGGCATCTTTGGACAACTGAGGTCAACATGTTAAAAAAAAATCACATGACCCAGTTTGGAGTTGAATGTCCTTCAGGCAATCTTGAAGGCATTACCTCAGGAAATTGGGACGTTCTGTATTATTTTCTCTGAGTGAGGGCCAATTTCTCTTTCCTTGTGTTTTTTAAAGTTCTTTCATGGGCTGTAGGTATCGTTGGCAAGGCCAAGATGTGTTGCCCATCCTCTAATTGCCCTTGAACTGAATAGCTTGTTGGTCACTTCAGAGGACAGTTAAGTGTCAACCGCATCACTGTAGGTCTGGAGTTACATGTAGGCCAGACCAGGTAAGGAAGATAGATTTCTTTAGTGAAACGGATGGACATCAAGCGAGGATAGCTGTCATGGTGGGTTGAGACTAGCTTTCAATTTTAGACTTATTAATAGAATTCAATTGTCAGCATCTGACATCTTTTTTTATTCATTCGTGAGACATGGGCGTCGCTGGCTAGCCAGCATTTATTGCCCAACCCTAGTTGTCCAAGGGCAGTCGAGAGTCAACCTCATTGCTGTTGCTCTGAAGTCACATGTAGGCCAGACCAGATAAGGACGACATATTTCCTTCCCTAATGGACAGTAGTGAACCAGATGGGTTTTTCCGACAATGGTTTCATGATCATCAGTAGATTCTAAATTCCAGATTTTTTTTACTGAATTCAAATTCCACCATCTGCCGTGGCGGGATTCGAACCCGGGTCCCCAGAACATTAGTTGAGTTTCTGAATGAATAGTCTAGTGACATAGAACATAGAACATAGAAAGCCACAGCACAAACAGGCCCTTCGGCCCACAAGTTGCGCTGATCATATCCCTACCTCTAGGCCTATCTATAGCCCTCAATCCCATTAAATCCCATGTACTCATCCAGAAGTCTCTTAAAAAACCCCAACGAGTTTGCCTCCACCACCACCGACGTCAGCCGATTCCACTCACCCACCACCCTCTGAGTGAAAAACTTACCCCTGACATCTCCTCTGTACCTACCCCCCAGCACCTTAAACCTGTGTCCTCTCGTAGCAACCATTTCAGCCCTTGGAAATAGCCTCTGAGAGTCTACCCTATCCAGACCTCTCAACATCTTGTAAACCTCTATCAGGTCACCTCTCATCCTTCGTCTCTCCAGGGAGAAGAGACCAAGCTCCCTCAACCTATCCTCATAAGGCATGCCCCCCAATCCAGGCAACATCCTTGTAAATCTCCTCTGCACCCTTTCAATGGCTTCAACATCTTTCCTGTAATGAGGTGACCAGAACTGCGCGCAGTACTCCAAGTGGGGTCTAACCAGGGTCCTATAAAGCTGCAGCATTATCTCCCGACTCCTAAACTCAATCCCTCGATTAATGAAGGCTAGTACGCCGTACGCCTTCTTGACCGCATCCTCCACCTGCGAGGCCGATTTAAGAGTCCTATGGACCCGGACCCCAAGGTCCTTCTGATCCTCTACACTGCTAAGAATGGTACCCTTCATATTATACAATACCACTCGGCCATCACCTTCCCATGCTGGGATTTGAACCTATGTCCTCAGTGCATGAACTTTGGGCCTCTGAATTATGAATCTAGTGACAATGCTACCATGCTATCATCTCCCCCTCCATTGTTTCCCACTTCCATAAAAAGATATCAGCACTATAGGCAATTTTATAAAGTGCCACATTGTGACTTTCAGGAATGCCCAGTGTCATAGAGGTATGAAGCACAGAAAAAGGCCCTTTGGCCCATTGTGTCTGCGCCAGTCAAAGATAGACCACCTAACTATTCTAATCCCATTCTCCAACACTTGTCCTATAGCAATGTATGCCTTAGCATCGCAAACAACCAGTCACCCAAGGCCAAAATCGAACACAACTCCCTGGCACTGTGAGACAGCCGTGCTAACCACTGTGCCACCAAGCATGCAATGAATTTCTTTGGCTTCAAATGTTCTTGTGCAAAGCAAGATCCCACAATCGGAGTGATGAATATCTTGTTTCTGGATAGCATTGGTTGAACTGCTGTTCAGTACAACACAAGAACCCCCCGATTTTCATAAAGGAGGAGAGTTCTCCAGTGAACTGGCCAAAATTTACCACTCCACCAATGCCTAAAAAACCTCCAAATGATCTGGTCATTAGCCCACTACTCTTTGTGAGATCTTGCTATGCGCAAATTGGTTGTTGTGTTGACTATATGAAATCAGTGACCACAATTCAATTGGTCAGGTTCGAATCCCGCCACGGCAGATGGTGGAATTTGAATTCAATTAAAAATATCTGGAATTAAGAATCTACTGATGACCATGAAACCATTGTCAGAAAAACCCACCTAGCCTCACTGTTGTCCTTTAGGGAAAGAAATCTGCCGTCCTTATCTGGTCTGGCCTACATGTGATTTCAGCGTCACAGCAATGTGGTTGACTCTCAACTGCCTTGGACAACTAGGCATGGGCAATAAATGCTTCATTGGCTGCTGGTTAAGCTCTTTGACATATCCTGATAGTGTGAAAGGTGATCCTTTAGTATTGGCAAAACTGCCCACTCAAACTCCGCTACGACTCTCACCAATCTTTTACAGATGCACCATAGAAAGCATTCTTTCTGGTTGTATCACAGTTTGGTATGGCTCCTACTCTGCCCAAGACCACAAGAAACTACAAAGAGCTGTGAACGTAGCCCAGTCCATCTCGCAAACTGGCCTCCCATCCACTGACTCCATCTACACTTCCCGCTGCCTCGGCAAAGCAGCCAGCATAATTAAGGACCCCATGCATACCGGACATTCTCTCTTCCGCTTCCTTTCGTTGGGAAAAAAATACAAAAGTCTGAGGTCACGTAGCAACCGACTCAAAAACAGCTTCTTCCCTGCTGCCATCGGACTTTTGAATGGACCTACCTCGCATTAAGCTGATCTTTCTCCACACCCTATCTATGACTGTAACACTACATTCTGCACCCTCTCCTTTTCTTCTCTATGTACGGTATGCTTTGTCTGTATAGCGCGCAAGAAACAATACTTTTCACTGTATACTAACACATGTGACAATAATAAATCAAATCAATTATGGGACCTTTTCAAATATCCTGACCACAAGCTTTTGGATTCAAGCCCCACTGTGAGGATGAAACTTCAGTACGTTACTGAGGCGGGACTGAGGAGTATTACTGGAGAAGCCACCTTAATGATGAGATATTAAACCAAGGCTCAGTCTGTCTTCTAGAGGTTCAAATACTCCATATTGAAGAAAAGCAGGGGAGTTCTAACCATTGTCCTGGCCAACATATATCACTCAAACAATGCCTAAGAGGGCTGATCTGATGGATTTATTTTATTACTGTTTGTGGGATCTTGCTGTGTGCAAATTGAGCGCCATGCTTCCTACATTACAACAGTGCCCACACTTCAAAAATCTTTCATAGAATCCCTACAGTGCTGAAGGAGGCCATTTGGCCCATCAAGTCTGCATCGACTCTCTGACAGAGCATCCTACCCAGCAACCCCCCCCCCCCCACCCCTTATTACCATAACCCATGTATTTACCCCACTAATCCCTCTAACCTGCACATCTTGAGACACTAAGGGGCAATTTATCGTGGCCAATCAACCTAACCTGCACATCTTTGGACTGTGGGAGGAAACCGGAGCACCCGGAGGAAACCCACGCATAATACAGGGAGAATATTAATACATGTGACAATGATAAATCAAATCAAAAACGTGCAAACTTCACATCGACAGTCACCTAAGGCAGGAATCAAACCCAGGTCCCCAGCACTATGAGGCAGCAGTGCCAACCACTGTGCCACTGTGCTGCCTGGAGGTAGAACCATCTTGGATGTCCTAGGATCATGAAAGCGTCATGGAAATGCTTGTCTTTCTATCCATTCATGATGCATATTAGGGGGAAACCCATTTGTTTGCAAAACAGCTGAGTGGTCGCCACTAGGTTTTCCAGTACCTGGTGTATGTGGCCCGCAATAGCACGCTGTCAATTTAAAACAAAGAACAAAACAGGTAGAATGGCTTTTACTTTGAAAAGCTTCATTTTCCTCTTGCTCCAAATGCATTTTTGGTTCATATCTCATGTCTCCCTTTTACATATTTACAGCCCAAATACACTGGCTCATTTCAGTGTGCTGGATGTCACGTTCTTTATCATTTGTCACAAAAGAAAATAATGTAACTTAAATGAATGGAACATGTAAAATAGATCTAATCCTAAACGTTCTTTCAGGGGAGCTGAGCCGAGTCTTCGAATTAAGTTCACTGTAAAAGAATAAGGAAGGCCTGTGAGTGACTTATTGTGTTGATATCCCATTTGTGTGAGGTTAATGTTGAATTTCTCTGGCTGGTATTTAATGGACGCGATGGGTTCGTGCCCACCAGCTGTCCAGCCACTCAGGCTTTTTAAAAGTTTTTTTTAAAGTTTATTTATTAGTGTCACAAGTAGACCTACATTAACACTGCAATGAAGTTATTGTGAAAATCCCCTAGTCGCCACACTCCGGCATCTGTTCGGGTACACTGAGGGAGAATTTAGCACGGCCAATGCTCCTAACCAGACTGGGGAGGAAACCGGAGCACACATCGGGTAGCACAGTGGCACAGTGGTTAGCACTGCTGCCTCGCCGCTCTGGGGACCTTTGGTTCGATTCTCGACTTGGGTCACTGTCTGTGCAGAGTCTGCATGTTCTCCCCGTGTCTGCGTGGGTTTCCTCCAGGTGCTCCAGTTTCCACCCACGGTCCAAAGATGTGCGGGTAAGGTGCATTGGCCATGCTAAATTGCCTCTTAGTGTCCCGGGGTGCATAGGCTAGAGGGATTAGCGTGATAAATATGTGGGATTACGGGATACATGGGATTGTTGATGGTGCAGACTCGATGGGCCAAATAGCCTCCTTCACCACTGTAGAGATTCTATGATTCTAGGAAACCCACGCAGACACGGGGAGAACATGCAGGCTTTGTACACACAGTGACCCAAGCCGGGAATTGAACCTGGGTCCCTGGCGCTGTGAGGCAGCAGTGCTAACCACTGTGCCACTGTGTCGCTGTGAGGCAGCAGTGCTAACCACTGTGCCACTGTGTCGCTGTGAGGCAGCAGTGCTAACCACTGTGCCACTGTGTCGCTGTGAGGCAGCAGTGCTAACCACTGTGCCACTGTGTCGCTGTGAGGCAGCAGTGCTAACCACTGTGCCACTGTGTCGCTGTGAGGCAGCAGTGCTAACCACTGTGCCACCCATTTAACTGGATAGTAGTGGGCCTTCCCCAGGAATCTCATCTGCCAAGAGCTACCAGCCAATCAGCCACCCACCCTCGGTCTAGTATCATTGCTGGGTACCAGGGTTGGAATTTTCCAGTTGATCACACCGGTTTGATCTTCCAGTCACGCCGATAGCACACCCCCATCGTGAGCTCAACGGGAAATGCTGTTGACAACAGCAGGATCAAAAGAGCACACTCTTGTGTGTGTGCCAATGCTTTTACATATTGACTATATATCATTATAATGATATACAGGCACCAATCACTCATAAGGGATTGTGTAAACATGCTGTGGATTAATTTATTTAGACTAGATATACGAGAACAGATGTACATGGATAGAAAGCTTGAAGACATCAGCAGCAGAGGTATGTGTGTGTGTGCATGTCTGTGTGTGTGTGTGCATGTGTGTGTGCATGTCTGTGTGTGTGCATGTGTGTGTGCATGTGTGTGCGTGCATGCATGTATGTGTGTGTGTTGCATGTGTGTGTGTATGCATGTGTGTGCGTGTGCGCGTGCGTGTGTGTGCATGTTTGTGTGTGTCTGTGTGTGTGCTCTGTTCAAAAGGAAAAGCAAAACTAAGGGGCGGCACGGTGGCACAGTGGTTAGCACTGCTGCCTCACAGCGCCAGGGAGCCAGGTTCAATTCCCGGCTGTGTCACATATTGTCTGTGTGGAGTTTGCACATTCCCCTCGTGTCTGCGTGGGTTTCCTCTGGGTGCTCTGGTTTCCTCCCACAGTCCAAAGGTGTGCTGGTTCGGCTGATTGACCATGGTAAATTGCCCCTTAGTGTCAGGGGGACTAGCAAGGTAAATACGTGGGGCTACGGGGATAGGGATGGGCTGGATTGTGGGCGGGGCAGACTCGATGGGCCAAATGGCCTCCTTCTGCACTGTAGGCATTCTATGATCTAAGATGGGATTGCATGACACACTTCCCTTCTGGTGATGTCATGCTGCTCTCCCTTAAAGGTACATTACAACAGGAGAGACCAGTTCTTTACTCGTCCCCGAGATGAAAAAGGCACAACGAATGTAGGGCCAGGTAATCATTAAGCCACTTGGTGTGGTCAGTCCTTGTCCCTTTCCCTGAGATTCAAGTTCAAACAATGTCACTATGATAGTTGCAAATCCAAGCTTGCTCCGCGCAGGAACCCAGTTGCATTCAGGGAGCTGTGGCAGCTGTTGTCCTCATGAATGCAGAGTGCTGAACACATTCCATTGCAATCTGGTGTGTAAACCACTTCCCTATTTTTAAGCATGTGATATAAATCACAGTGGCATGTGAAAATATAGGCTGCTGTATAAGCCACTCTCCTATAGTCAGAGGTTTTGCAATCAGCTTTAAATATACCCCACAGAAAATAAAATTGAAGAGATCAGACTTGCGATCAAGTCCATTTCGTTATGACTGAGTTTTTGTTCTCTGGTCCTGGGAATCTTAAACTCACTGAAAAAATACCAAACGTCATTAACTTCAACAGAAATACAAATCGGGAAAGATGTACGATGGACAACTGATTGGATATTGTGCGTTTTGTACCGTCATCCGAGCTCTAAATGCTCTCCTTGCAGAGATATTAGACCATGCGGCCGGAGTGTTACCACCGTTGATGCTGGTGCCGGCAGGATTTTCCCATCCCGCTGCAGTGAACTGAGATCTGGCTGGGTGCCAAATTCTCCCACCTCGCTGCAGTGGGAGCGTGGCGTGAACGGCCGGTAAGATCGCGCCCATTTATTTGGTTAATGATCCAAAAAGCTGACAAGCAATTTCCGTCAGCTTCTGTCACCTTTTACGCATATTCAGCACTATTTTATTGAAACGCTCGATAAAAGCCAAATTACTGCGGGTGCTGGAATCTGAAACCAAAAGAAAAAAATGCTGGAAAATCTCAGCAGGTCTGGCAGCATCCGTAAGGAGAGAAAAGAGCTGACGTTTCGAGTCCAGATGACCCTTTGTCAAAGAGATTGCTGGGATTTTCCAGCATTTTTCTCCTTTGGTTATTGAAATTCCTCTGATATGCCTCTGCCAAAAGTGGCAACTTAACATTTGAAACGCAACATCTATTTTGTATGTCACGCAAACCAGCCTCCCATTCATTGACTCTATCTATGCTTCCCGCTGCCTCGGCAAAGCAGTAGCATAATTAGGGACCCCCACGCACCCGGGACATTCTCTCTTCCACTTTCTTCCATCAAGAAAAAGATACAAAAGTCTGGGATCATGTACCAACCGACTCAAGAACAGCTGCTGCCATCAGACTTGTGAATGGACCTACCTCGCATTCAGCTGATCTTTCTCTACACCCTAGCTATGACTGTAACACTACATTTACAGTTGGGACAGTGCTTAGGAGACATTTCTTCACCCAAAGAGTAGTGAGCCTGTGGAATTCATTATCACAGGAAGTAGTTGATGCCAAAACATTGAATGTATTCAAGAGGCGGCTGGATATAGCATTTGGGGCAAATGGGATCAAAGGTTATGGGGAGAAAGCAGGATTAGGCTATTGAGTTGGACGATCAGCCATGATCGTGATGAATGGGGGAGCAGGTTCGAAGGGCCAAATGGCCTCCTCCTGCTCCTTCTATGTTTCTATGTTTCTATTCTGCACTCTCTCCTTTCCTTCTCTATGAACGGTATGCTTTGCCTGCATAGCGCGCAAGAAACAATACTTTTCACTGTATGCTAATACATGTGACAATAATAAATCAAATCAAAAAAGTACTACAGAGAACAACAATTGTCTTTGAGTGGGTTCAAGATTGTGATTCCATCTCTGAGTTTAGACGGCGTTTTCAAACCAGATGAATCTTACATTTCTGCTTCATATCATCAGAGTCCCGACGTTTCCAAGGCCTCCTCTCACTCGAGGGGGGTCTGTTATTCTATATAACAGCTGCATTTTTATTGGGGTCATGAGTGTCAAGGGAGACCTTCACTGTTGTGGGTGTCCCCACTTCACAGAGGCATCAGAAGATGTCTCCATTGCAATCGGTCCCAGGTCTGTGTGTGAGGGGGAGAATGAGTAAGAGTGGCACAGTTCAGCCCTCGGTCACAACATTGGCTGTGCCAATGACTGGGTTATGAATAAGCACTGTTCTAAATGAGCATTAAGTGCATACCAGTGAATAGTGCCACAGTCCGCAACGTGAGTTGGATCCCTGCCCACTTCTAGTCAGTTGGCAGAAAATCCAACTAAAGAGGTCAGCAGCTGGAATCACGGTTTGGTGGCACAGTGGTTAGCACTGCTGCATCACAGCGCCAGGAACCCGGGTTCAATTATCGGCTTGGGTCACTGTCTGTGCGGAGTCTCTGCGTGTCAGCGTGGGTTTCCTCCGGGTGCTCCGGTTTCCCCCCCACAGTCCGGTCACCAGCAAATTCTTAATTCCAGATATTTTTACTGAATTCAAATTCCACCATCTGCTGTGGCGGGATTCAAACCCAGGTCCCCAGAACATTAGTTGAGTTTCTGGGTACAGTAAGAAGTCTCACAACACCAGGTTAAAGTCCAACAGGTTTATTTGGTAGTACGAGCCTTCGGAGAGCTGTTCCTTCAACAGATCACCAAATGAAGGAGCAGCGCTCCGAAAGCTCGTGATTCCAAATAAACCTGTTGGACTTTAACCTGGTGTTGTGAGGCTTCTTACTGTGCCCACCCCAGTCCAACGCCGGCATCTCCACATTAGAGTTTCTGGATGAATAATCGAGTTATAATGCCACTAGGCCGTCACCTCCCCTGCTCTACTCCATCCCATCATATCAGCAATCTTTTTATTCCTTGCTCCCTTATGTATTCACCTAGCTCCCCCTTAAGTATTCTGAATATTAGTTTAGTTCATTTATTAGTGTCACAAGTAGGCTTACATTAACACAGCAATGAAGCTATTGTGAAAATCCCCTAGATGCCACACTCCGGCGCCTGTTCAGTTACACTGAGGGAGAATTTAGCACGGCCAATGCACCTAACCAGCACGTCTTTCGGACTGTGGGAGGAAACCGGAGGAAAACCAGGCACGAGGAGAATGTGCAGACCCTGCACAGACAGTGACCCAAGCCAGGAATCGAACCCGGGTCCCCAATGCTGTGAGGCAGCAGTGCTGACCACTGTGCCACCCTGCCGCCCATTAATGAATTAAATAATTAACGTTTTGTTATAATTATCTTGTGCTTGGGTAATAGTTGCTACACATCGGCTTGTGCGATGACATTTTAAACTGAGGTTACCTCATGGGCCAATGATGAAGGAAATCCTTATTGAAGTGGAAGCCCAATGCAAAACTCCAACATGGCTGACATAACGTCAGTACTTCCATAGCTGTAGCTGTCTGTTCTGAGTATGTCAGCTTGCACCCGGCTATCTATTTTAACAGAGGCACAGTCGTTTCGGATCATGTATCCCTGTAACATAAACCCATCCCGGACATTACTAAGGCGCTCTTGCGGCCCTGGAAGTGAAATCTGGCCGCGTATACAATATCTTTATTCTGGATACACCAATATTGCTTCCAGCAGCTTACCCTCTTCTTGCTGTGCACTGAGAAACACAGGATGCAAGATTATCCGGCACCCACAGAGCATCAAAAGTCCCTGGAAGTATTATCTTCCCACTATTAAATGGCAGAAAATAGGTTGTGAAAAGTGTCAATCCCCAAAGACACAGCCAATTGAGTTTGTGCTTTCAAAGTGACTCATTGCAGCTGACCAGCAAACTGAGGGGAGGCGATGGCCTAGTGGTATTATCACTGGACTATTAATCCAGAAACTCCGCTCATGTTCTGGGGACCCGGGTTCGAATCCCGCCACGGCAGATGGTGGAATTTGAATTCAATAAATAAAAAATATCTGGAATTAAGAATCTACTGATACTTCAGGGCGGCACGGTAGCACAGTGGTTAGCACTGCTGCTTCACAGCTCCAGGGTCCCGGGTTCGATTCCCGGCTCGGGTCACTGTCTGTGTGGAGTTTGCACTTTCTCCCCATGTCTGTGTTGGGTTTCCTCCGGGTGCTCCGGTTTCCCCCCACAGTCCAAAGATGTGCGGGTTAGGTTGATTGGCCAGGTTAAAAATTGCCCCTTAGAGTCCTGAGATGCGTACATTAGCGGGTAAAATATGTGGGATTGTGGTCGGTGCAGACTCGATGGGCCGAATGGCCTCCTTCTGCACTGTAGGGTTTCTATGATTTCTATGATACTGATGACCGTGAAACCATTGCTGACTGTCGGGAAAACCCATCTGGTTCACTCATGTCCTTTAGGGAAGGAAATCTGTCGCCCTTTACCTGGTCTGTCCTACATGTGACTCCAGAGCCATAGCAAAGTGGTTGACTCTCAACTGCCCTCGGGCAACTAGGGATGGGCAATAAATGTTGGCCAGCCAGCGACGCTCACGAAAGACCAATCCTTCCAACTGAGATGAGGAGGAACTACTTCTCACAGACGGTGGCGAAGTTGTGGAACTCGCTGCTCCATAGCACGGTGGAGTCTGAATGGTTTATAGAATCATAAAGGTTTACAGCATGGCCCAACTTCGGCCCAACTTGCCCATCCAGCTCCTTTTTTAAACCCTCGGCTAGTCCCAATTGCCTGCATTTGGCCCATATCCCTCTATACCCATCTTACCCATGTAACTGTCTAAACACTTTTTAAAACACAAAATTGTACCCGCCTCTAGGACTAACTCTGGCAGCTCGTTCCAGACACTCACCACCTTCTGTGTGAAAAAATTGCCCCTCTGGACTCTTTTGTATCTCTCCCCTCTCACCTTAAACCTATGCCCTCTAGTTTTAGACTTCCCTACCTTTGGGAAAAGATATTGACTATCTAGCTGATCTATGCCCCTCATTATTTTATTGACCTCTATAAGATCACCCCTCAGCCTCCTACGCTCCAGAGAAAAAAGTCCCAATCTATCCAGCCTCTCTTTATAACTCAAACAATCAAGTCCCGGTAGCATCCTAGTAAATCTTTTTTGCACTCTTCCTAGTTTAATAATATCCTTTCTATAATAGGGTGACCAGAACTGTACACAGTATTCCAAGTGTGGCCTTACCAATGTCTTGTACAACTTCAACAAGACATCCCAACTCCTGTATTCAATGTCTAACCCAATGAAACCAAGCATGTTGAATGACTTTTTCACCATTCTGTCCACTGTGACTCCACTTTCAAGGAGCTATGAACATGTACCCCTAGATCTCTTTATTCTGTAATTCTCCCCAACACTCTACCATTAACTGAGTAAGTTCTGCCCTGGCTCGATCTACCAAATGCATCATCTCGCATTTATCTAAATTAAACTCCATCTGCCATTTGTCAGCCCACTGGCCCAATTGATCAAGATCCCGTTGCAATCCTCGATAACCTTCTTCACTGTCCACTATGCCATCAATCTTGGTGTCATCTGCAAACTTACAAACGATGCCTACTAAATTCTCATCAAAATCATTAATATAAATGACAAATAACAGTGGACCCAGCACCGATCCCTGAGGCACACCGCTGGTCACAGGCCTCCAGTTTGAAAAACAACCCTCTACAACCACCCTCTGGCTTCTATCATTAAGTGGAGATGCCGGCGTTGGACTGGGGTAAGCACAGTAAGAAGTCTCACAACACCAGGTTAAAGTCCAACAGGTTTATTTGGTAGCAAATACCATAAGCTTTCGGAGCAGAGCTCCTTCGTCAGATGGAGTGGATATCTGTTCTCCAGCCTCCAGCCTCCAGACTAGGAGAACAGATATCCACTCCATCTGACGAAGGAGCATTGCTCCGAAAGCTTATGGTATTTGCTACCAAATAAACCTGTTGGACTTTAACCTGGTGTTGTGAGACTTCTTACTGTTCTATCATTAAGCCAATTTTGTATTCATTTAGCTACCTCACCCTGGATCCCATGAGATTTAACCCTATGCAACAACCTACCATGCGGTACACTGTCAAAGGCCTTGCTAAGGTCCATGTAGACAGCATCAACTGCATTGCCCTCATCTACCTTCTTGGTTACCCCTTCAAAAAACTCAATCAAATTCGTGAGACATGATTTTCCACTCACAAAGCCATGCTGACTCTGCCTAATCAATCCTTGCTTCTCTAAATGCCTGTAGATCCTTTCTCTCAAAATACCATCTAACAACTTACCGACTACAGATGTGAGGCTCAGTGGCCGGTAGTACCCAGGCTTTTCCCTGCAGCCCTTCTTAAACAAAGAAGGAGATAGATATATTTCTGATAAAAAACGGGTTAAAGGGATACGGGGAACAGGTGGGGAGGTGGATTTTGATTTATTAGTGTCACATGTATCAGTATCCAGTGAAAAGTATTGTTTTTTGCGCGCTATACAGACAAAGCATACCGTTCATAGAGAAGGAAAGAGAGGGTGCAGAATGTAGTGTTACAGTCATAGCTAGGGCGTAGAGAAAGATCAACTTCGTGCAAGGTAGGTCCATTCAAAAGCCTGATGGCAGCAGGGAAGAAGCTGTTCTTGAATCGGTTGGTACGTGATCTCAGACTTTTGTATCTTTTTCCCGACGGAAGAAGGTGGAAGAGAGAATGTCCGGGGTGCGTGGGGTCCTTGATTTTGCTGGCTGTTTTCTGAAGCAATGGGAAGTGTAGACAGAGTCAATGGATGGGAGGCTGGTTTGCGTGATGGATTGGGCTTCATTCACGACCTTTTGTAGTTTCTTGCGGTCTTGGGCAGAGTAGGGGCCCATACCAAACTGTGATACAACCAGAAAGAATGCTAGAAATAATGCATTTGAGACCAGGGGGAGATCAGCCATAATCTGATTGAATGGCAGAGCAGGCTCCAAGGGCTGAATTGCCTCCTTCTGCTCCTAATTCCTATGTTCCCCCGCCTTTCCAATTTGTGGGCAGCACGGTGGCACAGTGGTTAGCACTGCTACCTGACAGTGCCAGGGACCCCGGTTCAATTCACGGCTTGGGTGACGGTGTGGAGTTTGCACATTCTCCCCCATGTCAGCGTGGGTTTCCTCCGGGTGCTCCAGTTTCCTCCCACAGTCCAAAGATGCCCTGGTTTCGTGAATTGGCCATGCTAAATTGCCCCTTTGTGTTTGGGGGATTAGCTTGGGTAAATGCATGGGGCTGTGGGGAAACGGCCTGGGTTGGATTGTGGTCGGTGCAGATTCGATGGGCCAAATTGCCTGCTTCGGCACTGTGGGGATTCTGTTCTATGGATTCAATGCACGACCATCCTCCAACCATCCCTCCCCACAGTCTCCTGACCGCTCCCCCCACCCCCTCTCCCCACAAACCACAGCTGCTCATGCATCTTCCCCCACCCCAGGCTCTGCGTAAATGATATTCAAGCTCTGACTGGTTACATGCTGCACTAGCCATGTGGCGGCTTGCAGAGAATGTCAGCCACCAGCTATGTGCTTTGGGCCCCTCTCTCTCGCTCTCTCTCTCTCTCTTTTTCATTTGGTTTTTTGAATCTCCATCTGGGCTGTTGATGGTGTCCAGATGGAAAGCATTGCGCTGGATTCCTTCCAGTCCTGGCTGGCTGTGAGAGACAGGTGTAGGTTACAGTAAATGAACACCACTGCAACCCCATGAGGTAACACATTACAGAGTGAAACGCTCGCTGCCTCTCGAAAACAGAGCTGGACACCTTAGAAGCTGGTATTTCCTTCCTAGGATTTACAAACTTTTATTGGTTTCATCTGGAGGGCTGAAAGGATGTTAATTGTGCTAAATCTCTATTGCAGACAATCTACCGATGCGTCTTGTTACTCCACCCCGCCACTTCCAAGCAGCCAACTTCCAGTTCAGTCAGTTTGCAACACTTGAGAACCGTGCTACTGGCTGGCTGTAACATTCAATCTGAAATCTCTACTTCCCCTCATAAACCAAGACTTTTATAATTCACGCAACTATCAGGGGCAGCACGGTGGCACAGTGGTTAGCACTGCTGCCTCACAGCTCCAGGGACCCGGGTTCAACTCCAGGCTTGGGTCACTGTCTGTGTGGAGTTTGCACATTCTCCCCGTGTTTGCGTGGGTTTCCTCCGGGTGCTCCGGTTTCCTCCCACAGACCAAAGACGTGCTGGTTAGGTGCATTGGCCAGGGTAAATTTTCCCTCAGTGTACCCGAACAGGCGCCAGAGTGTGGCGACTAGGGGATTTTCACAGTAACTTCATTGCAGTGTTAATGTAAGCCGACTTGTAACATGAATAAAGTTCAAAACTATATTAAATTGATTTTTCTCCTCACCCTAGCTATGACTGTAACACTACATTCTGCACTCTCTCCTTTCCTTCTCTATGAATGGTATGCTTTGTCTGTATAGCGTGCAAGAAACAATACTTTTCACTGTAAACCAATACATGTGACAATAATAAATCAACTCAAATCAAAACCAAAAGATTAGGGGCGCAATCTTACCTGTCGTGCATGATACACTTCTGCTGCAGCGAGTTTGGAGAATTTGGCAGCCAGCCAAAGCTTCATTCACTGCAGGCGTGAACTGTGGTAAGATTCTGGCCTAGAAGTTTGATAGGGTTGATGTAGGGAAGACCTTTCTTGTGAGGGAGGTAAAAGCAAGTGGTCATAAATGTAAGATGGTGACTAATAAATACGATCGGGAATTTGAAGGGAAACATCTCAGCTAAAGAGCAGGATGAACGTGGAACTCACTATCAGAAGGAGTCGTTAAGTGAATACCTTAAATTGAACAGAGGTGTATAATTGAGGGTCACTCGATGTGGCTCAAAGTATAAAAGGGTTTATTGCTAATGATAAATATTTATTTACAAACAGAACTAATGAAGCCATTATTCTCCACTCCCCCCCAGCTCCAACTGAGGATATGCACCCTTGCACCTGATTGGCCCGGCTTCCCACCTCGGCACTCCATTGGCTCTGGCCTGATCACATGGTCCTCAGGGATCGCTCCCTTGGACGTCTGTGTGGAGTTTGCACGTTCTCCCCGTGTCTGCGTGGGATTCCACTCCTCCGGCTGCTCCGATTTCCTCCCACATTCCAAAGATGTGCAGGTTAGGTGGATTGGCCACACTAAATTGCCCCTTGGTGTCCCAAGGTTGGCTGGATTAGCCATGGGAAATGTATGGGGTTACAGGGATAGGGCAGGGGGGGTGGGGAGAGGCCCTGTATAAAATACTCTGTCAGACAGTCGGTGCAGATTCGATGGGCCAAATGGCCTCTTCTGCAATGTAGGGATTCTATTAAATCAATCATATAGAATTGACAGCACAGAATCAAGCCCGATTTGTCTGTGCCAGTGCTAATGCTCCACCTCATCCTCCTCCACCCAACTTCACCTCAACCTATTATTGACAACAACAACTTGTACTGATATAGCGCCTGTGATGTAATAAAATGTCCCAAGATGCTCCCCAGGAGTGTTCCCAAAGAAAATTTGGCAGCAAACCACATACAAAGACATCAGAGCAGATGATGAAACTAATCTTCGAGCTACCCTTTGAATGTACCTCCACTATTCATCGCAGTTACTCCTCGTGTCCACCTTCCACATTCACACCACTCTCTGGTGAAACACTAGTTTCACCTGAATTCGTTATTGTATTTACCTGCGACTGTCTTATATCTATGTGCTGCAAGTTTGAACCCCCCCCGACAAGAGGTGAGAACATCCCCATATCTGCCGATCAAACCCCTTCACAATTTTGAAGATTTCCATTAAGCTGTCTTCTCTTCAAGCTCCAATGTTTTCAATCTATCCTAAATCTTTCCAGTTCTGCTATTATCCCTGTACTAAACTATGAGGTAACAGGGGGGAACACTGTCTACAGTTTAAATGCATATGAATTACAATTATTGGCTCCGGCTCTAGCCAAGACTACAAGAAACTACAAAGGGTTGTGAAGAAAGCCCAATCCATCACTCAAACCAGCCTCCCATCCATTGACTCTGTCTACACTTCCCACTGCCTTGGAAAAGCAGCCAGCATAATTAAGGACCCCACGCACCCCAGACATTCTCTCTTCCACCTTCCGTCAGGAAAAAGATACAAAAGTCTGAGGTCATGTACCAACCGACTCAAGAACAGCTTCTTCCCTGCTGCCATCAGGCTTTTGGATGGTCCTACCTCGTGATCTTTCTCTACACCCTAGCTATGACTGCAATACTACATTCTGCACTCTCTCCTTTCCTTCTCTATGAATGGTATGGTTTGTCTGTATAGCGTGCAAGATACAATACTTTTCACTGCATACCAATACATATGACAATAATAAATCAAATCAAATCAAATTGCAGCGTGCACACACAAGTGTAAGAGTGGCAAGATGATCGAGTGTGCATTTATTTCGGAATGGCCTGATTATTCTGCCTGTGCAGTCAAGTATCTCTTGGGCAAAATGGATCAAGGAACCCTCACCGACCATCTGAGTCACCAGACAGTAGTGTGAAGACAGACATTTGATATGTTTGTCGTTATTATAGGTCAGGAGTCCAGACATCTAGTATGATGCTGTACAGCTTTGATTCCCGAGACACAAATGGTAAAACACAGTAATGCCTCCAGTAATCTGTATTTTCCAATCAACTTCTAAGGCTGAATTCCAAGGGGGATTTTGCATGTTTATGTTATTTAATGGCTTGTTATTTAGATTAGCAGAATGCACTCATTGACATTTTTTTTCAAAATATCGTGGGCTGGTTGATGCACTGAGTTCTGGGAACTGGGCAAGTGTCCAAGGCAGACAGATGGATTGAAACTTTATCTTCTTTGATGGCTGGAAGGACTCCATGCCCCCGCCCCCACTCCCCCACTTTCCAACCCCCCATCCCCCCCGCCACCCGGTGCACTTTTCCAGTGTAAATGAAATGGACAACACAGGCCTTGAAATCCTCCGCCATGTAGTTTAAGAAGGAAATGTCCAACTCAGTTGGACTCCAGGATGGACAATAAAGAAATCGTGTGAGCCAGAGACCAGTTTAAGTGTAAGGGCAAAGTTGTGATCCGTTCCGCCAACAGCTCAGAGAGAAACCAAGGACGTGGAAATATTGGAAGGATTCAGTATGGAAGAATCATGGAATCATACAGTGCAAAAGAGGCCCTTCAGCCCATCCAGTCTGCACCGACACATTAGAAACACCTGAACTCCCATCTGCCAGCACTTGGCCCATAGCCCTGAATGTTATGATGTGCCAAGTGCTCATCTAAGTACTTTTTAAAGGATGTGAGGCAACCCGCCTCCACCACCCTCCCAGGCAGCGCATTCCAGACCGTCACCACCGTCTAGGTAAAAAAAGCTTTCCTCACATCCCCCCTAAATCTCCTGCCCCTCACCTTGAACCTATTGCCCTCATGACTGACCCCTCAACTAAGGGGAACAGCTGCTCCCTATCCACTCTGTCCATGTCTTTCATAATCTTGAACACCTCGATCAGGTCACCCCCTCAGTCTTCTCTGCTCCAATGAAAACAACTCAAGCCTACCCAACCTCTCTTCATAACTTAAATGTTCCATCCCAACCAGCATCCTGGTGAATCTCCTCTGCATCCCCTCCAGTGCAATCATATCCTTCCGATAATGTGGCAAAGAAGAAGCAGGCCTGGTCAGAAAGCCTATTAAGGAATCGGTCATTTGCTGTGTCAGTTATGGTTCAGTTGGTAGCACGCTTGCCTCTATGTCAGAAGATTGTGGGTTCAAATCCTACTCTGGAGTCTTGGGTGAATAATTTACGCTTACATTTTGGTGTCGTCCTGAGGGTCGGCTACACTGCCCTGAAGGCACCATCACTCAAATGAGGTATCCAAGCAAGGCAGAATATGCTGGAAAATCTCAGCAGGTCTGACAGCATCTGTGGAGAGAGAATGGAGCCGACGTTTCGAGTCTGGATGACCCTTCATTACAAAGAGTCATTCGGACTCGAAACATTAGAACATAGAACATAGAACAGTACAGCACAGAACAGGCCCTTCGGCCCACGATGTTGTGCCGAGCATTCTCTATTCTCTCTCCACAGAGGCTGTCAGACCTGCTGAGATTTTCCAGCATTTTCTGTGTTTGTTTCAGATTCCAGCATCCGCAGCATTTTGCTTTTTTAAAGCAATGCCAGGGACTCGGGATCGATTCCCGGCTTGGGTCACTGACTGTGCGGAGTCTGCACGTTCTCCCCGTGTCTGCGTGGGTTTCCTCTGGGTGCTCCGGTTTCCTCCCACAGTCCAAACGATGTGCGAGTTAGGTGCATTGGCCATGCTAAATTCCCCCTCAATGTACCCGAACAGGAACCGGAGTGTGGCGACTAGGGGATTTTCACAGTAACTTCACTGCAATGTTAATGTAAGCCTTACTTGCAACACTAACAAATAAACTTTAAAAAGAAAAGGCCCTGTCTGCCTGCCATCTCTGGTTTGATTTTGATTTGATTTGATTTATTATTGTCACATGTATTAGCATACAGTGGAAAATATTGTTTCTTGCGCGCTATGCAGACAAAGCATACCATTCATAGAGAAGGAAAGGAGAGAGTGCAGAATGTAGTGTTACAGTCATAGCTAGGGTGTAGAGAAAGATCAACTTAATGCGAGGTAAGTCCATTCAAAAGTCTGAAGGCAGCAGGGAAGAAGTTGTTCTTGAGTTGGTTGGTACGTGACCTTAGACTTTTGTATCTTTTTCCCAACGGAAGAAGGTGGAAGAGAGAATGTCCGGGATGCATGGAGTCCTTAGTTATGCTGGCTGCTTTTCCGAGGCAGCGGGAAGTGTAGACAGTGTCAATGGATGGGAGGCTGGTTTGCGTGATGGACTGAGCTTCATTCACGACCTTTTGTAGTTTCTTGCGGTCTTGGGCAGAGCAGGAGCCATACCAAGCCGTGATACAACCAGAAAGAATGCTTTCTATGGAGCATCTGTAAAAGTCAGGCATCATCCGAAATCCCAGAAAGGAGAACTTGGACTAAGGCACACTTATTAACATTCAGAGGGATTTGGGCATGCAGGTCCACAGTTCCCTAAAAGTGGCAACATAAGTGGCCAAGGCGATTTCAGAAGGCATATGGCATGCTTGCCTTCATCGGCCGGGGAATTCAGTACAAGAGTTGGGAAATCATGTTGCAGCTATATAAAACCTTGATTGGGCCACATTTGGAGTATTGGGTGCAGTTCTGGTCACCAGAAGGATGTGGAAACTTTGGAGAAAGTGCAAAGAAGGTTCACCAAGATGTTGCCTGGTCTCGAGAGTGTTGGCTATGAGGAGAAGTTGAATAAACTAGGATTGTTTTCACTGGAAAGACGGAGGCTGAGGGGAGACCTGATCGAGGTCTACAAAGTTATGAGAGGCATAGACAGGGTGGAGAGTCAGAGGCTTTTTCCTAGGGTGGAAGTGTCAATTACAAAAGGGCACAGGTTCAAAGTGAGAGGGGGAAAGTTTAAAGGAGATGTTCAGGGAAGTTTTTCACGCAGAGAGTAGTTGGTGCCTGGAACACACTGCCAGAGAAGGTGGTGGAAGCAGACACATAGTAACATTTAAGAGGCATCTGGATGGGTACATGAATAGGGAGGGAATAGAGGGATATGGACCAAGTAAAGGTAGAAGGTTTTTTTTAGATTAGTTGGGGCATCATGATTGGCACGGGCTTGGAAGGCTGAAGGGCCTGTTCCTGTGCTGTCCTTTTCTTTGCTCTTTGTTCGGTAAGTCAGAGTAAGACTGTCTGGGAAAACGTCTAGCCTGACAGAAAGACAATCCCCTGGCATGGTGGGATATCGAACAGCAATGAGGGAAGGTTAGAAGGGATTTTACCGAGATCAGGACTCAGCGCCGTGCTATAGACTGACCAGGAGCAAATAACTTGAGGGAGAAAAATTCAAAGAGGCCTTTCAAAGGCACACACGCAAGGATTACCTTGAAACTGAATGAACGAAAATAAGCACAAGGATTGCCTTGGGCAGCACAGTGGTTAGCACTGCTGCCTCACAGCGCAAGGGACCCGGGTTCGATTCCTGGCTTGGGTCACTGTCTGTGCGGAGTCTGCACATTCTCCCCGTGTCTGCGTGGGTTTCCTCTGGGTGCTCCGGTTTCCTCCCACAGTCCGAAAGACGTGCTGGTTAGGTGCATTGGCCATGCTAAATTCTCCCTCAGTGTACCCGAACAGGCGCTGGAGTGTGGCGACGAGGGGATTTTCACAGTAACTTCATTGCAGTGTTAATGTAAGCCTACTTGTGGCAATAATAAATAAACTTTCAACTTTAAAGCTAAGTAAAATATACTTCCTGGGTTGGGAAAGGAGGTGAGGATACAAATAAAATTAAGAAGACAAATCAATAGCTGGCCACCAATGGCGCTAACAGATGGAGTACACCATCAAAATGGAAAGGGCTGTCAGATGTGCTACACCTCAATCAATGAGGAACATCAAAGTTTGTGAATACATTTGAGGCAACAATCGAAAATCATTCAAACTAGCTAGGTGTGGAGGGTCGCATGGTAATAATCAGATCCTTTGCAGTACAGAGGGTAGAACAGAAGGTAGTGGATTGGTATGGCCACAATGGGGTCTAACTTTAACATTACTGTGCATGTCTAAAAGGCCTAAAATGCGTATAATAATACCCAAGTTATTAGCAAAGAGAACTGCACCTGATTTGGATATACATTCAGACTGGAGCTAAGTTGGTCATCACAGGCCTTATTTCACTTCCATCTAGAAGGACAAGGGCAGCATGGGGGCACCACCACCTGCAGGTTCCCCTCCAAACCACTCACCATCCTGATTCACAGTCGCTGGGTCAAAATCCTGGAATTCCCTCCCTGACGGCATTGTGGGTCAACCCACAGCACGTGGACTGCAGCGATTCAAGAAGGCAGCTCACCACCACATTCTCAAGGGCAACTAGGGATGGGCAATAAATGCTGGCCCAGCCAGCGATGCCCATGTCCCATGACTGAATAAAAAAATAGGGTCATGTGGGAATCCAGGAGGATGTATTTTCATTGTAATGAGTGAACAATTAAATGGAACCGCGCACAGCCAGAGGTAAAAATTGTCCAAATGATATTTGATATATGATATATGATATACCCTGGACATTTTCTCTTTCACCTTCTTCTGTCGGGAAAAAGATACAAAAGTCTGAGGTCACGTGCCAACCAACTCAAGAACAGCTTCTTCCCTGCTGCCATCAGACTTTTGAATGGACCTACTTTGCACTAAGTTGATCTTTCTCTACACCCTAGCTATGACTGTAACACTACATTCTGCACCCTCTCCTTTCCTTCTCTATGAACGGTGCGTTTTGTCTGTACAGCACGCAAGAAACAATACTTTTCACTGTATGTTAATACGTGTGACAATAATAAATCAAATCAAATCAAAATCGAATCAAATTTATTGCGTCTTTGCCTCATTCAGCATCTAATTATATAGTGAGTGGGGAGGAGGCCTGCGGAGGCGAGATTCCAGTGGCGTGTTCTACTGGTCAGTCAATTTGTCCAAGTATGCCGATTCAATGAAAAGAAATATAGACTCAGGAAGAACATTAGCCTTGCCTAATGGTCTCATTAGTATTCAAATAATTTCATTATACGCGGTAGTGTTTGATGCGTATTCAGGTTATCATGAATTGCATTTGGGTGGTACGGCCTATTAACAATGTGGTGTGAGGTATAATCCTTTCACAACTGGGACTTCAATTTCAGATCTCTCATGGCTGTTATAGGTCCCATGCAAAATGAGTTCTGGCATTCACACCTCAAGGACTATAGCAGACTTCCAAAAATAATACAGACACAGAATTTGGAACTTATCCCCAGACCTTATTGATAAATTCAAGCCATGTTACTCCTTTGATATTTTATTCCTGTTGTATTTTATGCTCGCATTTTTTCCCCCAAAGCGTTATTAGTTTAAGAAAGCCTGTCTCGCAGTGCTTCATGGCCAGTCACATTTCTCTGGGAGTCAGCCAGACAGCCCTCCCAACACATGTTCTCTCTTTCCTTCTCACCCTTTTGCAACACATCTGTAGATCTGTAGGGCGACATGGTGGCACAGTGGTTAGCACTGCTGCCTCACAGCTCCAGCGACCTGGGTTTGATTCCCGGCTTGGAGTCTGCATGTTCTCTCCGTGTCTGCGTGGGTTTCCTCCGGGCGCTCCGGTATCCTCCCACAGTCCAAAGATGTGCGGGTTAGGTTGATTGGCCATGCTAAATTGACCCTAGTGTCAGGGGATTAGCAGGGTAAGTATGTGGGACTATGGGAATAGGGCCTGGGTGGGATTGTGGTGGGTGCAGACTCGATGGACCGAATGGCTTCCTTCTGTACTGTAGGTATTCTATTCTATGATCTGGGTTCTCACCTCTGAGCCAGAAAGGCATGGTTTCAAGTCACAGTCCAGGGAACAATCTAGCCTGATGCTCCAGTGCAGTATTGAGGGGATGTAGCACAGTCGGAGATGCCAGGAGGGGCTTTCAGGCCGTTCCCACCAGTGGGATCTCCCGGTCCTGCCAGTGGTGACTGCCCGCCATGGGTTCCCTGATGGCAGAGGGTATAATCAATGGAAAACCTTGTTAACAGCGGCGGGGCTGGAAGATTTTGATTTGATTTGATTATTTATTGTATTAGTATACAGTGAAAAGTATTGTTTCTTGCGCACTATACAGATGAAGCATACCATTCATAGAGAAGGAAACGAGAGAGTGCAGAATGTAGTGTTACAGTTATAGCTAGGGTGTAGAGAAAGATCAACTTAGTGCAAGGGAGGTCCATTCAAAAGTCTGATGGCAGCAGGGAAGAAGTTGTTCTTGAGTGGTCTCAGACTTTTATATCTTTTTCCCAACGGAAGAAGGTGGAAGAGAGAATGTTCTAGGATGCATGGGGTCCTTAATTATGTTGGCTGCTTTGCAGAGGCAGCGGGAAGTGTAGACAGAGCCAATGAATGGGAGGTTGGTTTGCGTGATGGATTGGACTACATTCACAACCTTTTGTAGTTTCTTGCAGTCTTGGGCAGAGCAGGAGCCATACCAAGCTGTGATACAACCAGAAAGAATGCTTTCTATGGTGCGTCTGTAAAAGTTGGTGAGAGTCGTAGCTGACATGCTGAATTTCCTTAGTCTTCTGAGAAAGTAGAGGCATTGGTGCTGCTGCCGGCCAATGGCGGGCCGCCTCCATCACCACAATTGCGAAACACGCCAAGAAGGGCGTGGAAGATCCTGCCTGCCACCCTTTGCATGAGACATTAACTTGAGGCCTTATTTGCTGTCTCAGGGGAACCTAAAAGATCCTTCTCTCATGTGCGCTCTGCCGGGTCCTCAGCTCAGTGTCTGCTGATGTTTCATCCTGAGCCATTTTCTTGGCCATTTGTTTGTCAGTGGTGGTTTGTCATTGCCTTCCAATCTCAGGGGTTGGGCAAGGAGGTAGGTTCTAAAAGGTTCTAGAACGGATATTATTAAACTAGAAAGAGTGCAGAAAAGATTTACTAGGATGCCATTTTTTAACTTATAAGGAGAGGCCGGATAGACTGAGACTTTTTTCTTTGGAGCGTAGGAGGCTGAGGGGTGACCTTATAGAGGTCCATAAAATAATGAGGGGCATAGGTCAGCTAGATAGTCAACATCTTTTCCCAAAGGTAGGGGAGTCTAAAACTAGAGGGTATATGTTTAAGATGAGAGGGGAGAGATATAAATGGTCCAGAGGGGCAATTTTTTCTCACAGAGGATGGTGAGTGTCTGGAACAAGCTGCCAGAGGCAGTCATAGAGGCGGGTACAATTTTGTCTTTTAAAAAACATTTAGACAGTTACATGGGTAAGATGGGTACAGAGGAATATGGGTCAAACGTGGGCAATTGGGACTAGCTTAGCGGTTAAAAAGGGCAGTGTGGACAATTTGAGTCGAAGGCCTGTTTCCATGCTGTAAACCTCTGTGACTATGAATCGATGACTCTGTGACTCAATGATTTGGAGTTGGGGACCAAGTGTAGTGTGTCAAAATTCGCAGGTGACACTAAGATGAGTGGCAGAGCAAAGTGTGCAGAGGACGCTGAAAGTCTGCAAAGGGATATAAATAGTCTAAGCGAGTGGGCGAGGGTCTGGCAGATGGAGTACAATGTTGGTAAATGTGTGGTCATTCATTTTGGTAGGAATAACAGCAAAATGGACTGTTATTGAAATGGTTAAATAATTGCAGCATGCTGCTGTGCAGAGGGACCTGGGTGTCCTTATGCATGAATCACAAAAAGTTGGTTTTTAGGAGCAGCAGGCAATTAAGAAGGCAAATGGAATTTTGTCCTTCATTGCTAGAGAGATGGAGTTTAAAAACAGCGAGGATATGTTGCAGCTGTATAAGGTGCTGGTGAGGCCACACCTGGAGTACTGTGTGCAGTTTTGGTCTCCTTACTTGAGAAAGGATATACTGGCACTGGAGGGAGTACAGAGGAGATTCATTTGGTTGATTCCGGAGTTGAGTGGGTTGGCTTATGAGGAGAGACTGAGTAGACTGAAGACTGAGGGGAGATCTTATAGAAACATATAAGATTATGAAGGGCATAGATCAGATGGAAGCAGGGAAGTTGTTTCCACTGGCGGGTGAAACTAGAACTCGGGGGCATGGACTCAAAATAAGGGGGATCATATTTAGGACTGAGTTGAGGAGGAACTTCTTCACACAAAGGGCTGTAAATCCGTGGAATTCCCTGCCCAGTGAAGCAGTTGAGGCTTGAATGTTCATTGAATGTTTTTAAGGCAAGGATAGATACATTTTTGAACAGTAAAGGAATTAAGGGTTATGGTGAGCGGACGGGTAAGTGGAGCTGAGTGCACGAAGAGATCTGCCATGATCTTATTGAATGGCGGAGCAGTTCGAGAGGTCAGATGGCCTACTCCTGCTCCTAGTTCTTATGTTCTTAATTCAATCCCAGCCAGATCGAGAATCAAACCCACACTGTCCTGATCCACACACTAGCCAACTGAGCTTCACATGAAAGATCCTTGATGCTATTTAAAGCAGAACATGGGAGCTTTCCCCAGTGTCCTGGCGGACACTTATTCCTCAGCCAGCAAACCAGAACACCCGGATCAGCTGGTCATTATAGCAACGCTGTTTTGAGATCTTGCAGTGTACAAATCGATCACCACGCTTTCTACATTGCAACTTCATGACACTTAAAAAAAGCACCCAGTTGGCAGAAGAGGACTTTGGGACATCCTGAGATCCTGACAAGGCTCATCTATGGTGGCACAGTGGTTAGCACTGCTGCCTCACAGCGCCAAGTGACTGGGTTCAATTCCCGGCTTGGGTCACTGCCTGTGCGGAGTTTGTACGTTCTGCTTGGGTTTCCTCCGGTTTCCTCCCACAGTCCGAAAGACGTGCTGGTTAGGGTGCATTGGCCATGCTAAATTCTCCCTCGGTGTACCCGAACAGGCGCTGGAGTGTGGTGACTAGGGGATTTTCACAGTAACTTCATTGCAGTGTTAATGTAAGCCTACTTGTGACACTAATAAATAAATGCAAGTTTTTCTTTTCCTTTGGTGGGGTGCTCCTATCCCGTCCATAGCCGCCCTTTTGCCAGCAAGGATGGAAGATTTGGCACTTAGCCAAAACTTCACCTGCTGCAGCGGCCCCGGAGAATCCCAGCCGCTGGCGAGATCGGAAGTTTCCGGCATTGGTGTGAGGAACTCTGTCCATCCCTTTCTTATTGCCCTGTTTACAAGACCCAAAGCAATACAGCCAGATCACCTGCTGGGGTATAGGAATAGTTACCACCACAAATGTAATGTAACTTTAACTGCTGCTCCCTCTACAACCACGGTTTCACTCCAGACCAAATTAAAAGACACTAAAGATGAAAGCGTAAAGACAGACTCTTATTGTGTTTTTGTACTATCTACATTGGTGTTGATTTTGAAAGCTGCAGTGGAGTCTACAAAAAGAAATGGAAGATATGGACGTAAGATGGGTCATCACCATCAAGGACAATTAGGGATGGGCAATAAGTGCCGCCCATGCCAGCGATGCCCACCCTGCATTAAAAATCCAATTGGAAATTGGCCATCGGGATGGGAGGGGGAAGAGCACTACGCTGCCAGGCTCTCCAGCAAGAATAGGTCCCACTGAATTTCAACAGGATTCACGCTAGTGCACTCTGCACAGAGTGTGGAAGATTCCTTTTGTAATTCCCACTGAAAACAACAGCGTGATTTACTCCAGTTTCTACGCAAATTTGACACTTAGAATGTTTGGGAGAATCGCCCAGTGTAGAATCCTAGAATCCTACTGTACAGAAGGAGGCCACTCGGTCCATCAAGTCTGCACCGACCACAAACCCACTAACCCCATAACCCCATGCATTTACCCTAGCTAGTCCCCCTGACTCTAAGGGTCAATTTAGCATGGCCAGTCCACCTAATCGGCACATCTTTGGATTGTGGGAGGAAACTGGAGCACCCGGAGGAAAC